>NW_026293251.1:0-99220 GCF_026419915.1 Harpia harpyja | reverse complement strand
CGAAGAAAAGGTCCTCGGCAGACGAGCCCTCGTCAAGCATTTTTTCTTCGGCAGACGAGCCCTCGTCGAGCATTTTTTCTTCGGCAGACGAGCCCTCATCGAGCATTTTTTCTTCGGCAGACGAGCCCTCGTCGAAGAAAAGGTCCTCGGCAGACGAGCCCTCGTCGAGCATTTTTTCTTCGGCAGACGAGCCCTCGTCGAGCATTTATTCTTCGGCAGACGAGCCCTCGTCAAAGAAAAGGTCCTCGGCAGACGAGCCCACGTCGAGCATTTTTTCTTCGGCAGACGAGCCCTCGTCGAAGAAAAGGTTCTCGGCAGACGAGCCCTCGTCGAGCATTTTTTCTTCGGCATACTAGCCCTCGTCGAGCATTTTTTTCTTCGGCAGACGAGCCCTCGTCGAGCATTTTTTCTTCGGCAGACGAGCCCTCGTCGAAGAAAAGGTCCTCGGCAGACGAGCCCTCGTCGAGCATTTTTTCTTCGGCAGACGAGCCCTCGTCGAGCATTTTTTCTTCGGCAGACGAGCCCTCGTCGAAGAAAAGGTCCTCGGCAGACGAGCCCTCGTCGAGCATTTTTTCTTCGGCAGACGAGCCCTCGTCGAAGAAAAGGTCCTCGGCAGACGAGCCCTCATCGAGCATTTTTTCTTCGGCAGACGAGCCCTCGTCGAGCATTTTTTCTTCGGCAGACGAGCCCTCGTCGAAGAAAAGGTCCTCGGCAGACGAGCCCTCGTCGAGCATTTTTTCTTCGGCAGACGAGCCCTCGTCGAAGAAAAGGTCCTCGGCAGACGAGCCCTCGTCGAGCATTTTTTCTTCGGCAGACGAGCCCTCGTCGAAGAAAAGGTCCTCGGCAGACGAGCCCTCGTCGAGCATTTTTTCTTCGGCAGACGAGCCCTCGTCGAGCATTTTTTCTTCGGCAGACGAGCCCTCGTCGAAGAAAAGGTCCTCGGCAGACGAGCCCTTATCGAAGAAAAGGTCCTCGGCAGACGAGCCCTCGTCGAGCATTTTTTCTTCGGCAGACGAGCCCTCGTCGAAGAAAAGGTCCTCGGCAGACGAGCCCTCGTCGAGCATTTTTTCTTCGGCAGACGAGCCCTCGTCGAGCATTTTTTCTTCGGCAGACGAGCCCTCGTCGAAGAAAAGGTCCTCGGCAGACGAGCCCTCGTCGAGCATTTTTTCTTCGGCAGATGAGCCCTCGTCGAAGAAAAGGTCCTCGGCAGACGAGCCCTCGTCGAGCATTTTTTCTTCGGCAGACGAGCCCTCGTCGAAGAAAAGGTCCTCGGCAGACGAGCCCTCGTCGTGCATTTTTTCTTCGGCAGACGAGCCCTCGTCGAGCATTTTTTCTTCGGCAGACGAGCCCTCGTTGAGCATTTTTTCTTCAGCAGACGAGCCCTCGTCGAAGAAAAGGTCCTCGGCAGACGAGCCCTCGTCGAGCATTTTTTCTTCGGCAGACGAGCCCTCGTCGAGCATTTTTTCTTCGGCAGACGAGCCCTCGTCGAAGAAAATGTCCTCGGCAGACGAGCCCTCGTCGAAGAAAAGGTCCTCGGCAGACGAGCCCTCGTCGAGCATTTTTTCTTCGGCAGACGAGCCCTCGTCGAAGAAAAGGTCCTCGGCAGACGAGCCCTCGTCGAGCATTTTTTCTTCGGCAGACGAGCCCTCGTCGAGCATTTTTTCTTCGGCAGACGAGCCCTCGTCGAGCATTTTTTCTTCGGCAGACGAGCCCTCGTCGAAGAAAAGGTCCTCGGCAGACGAGCCCTCGTCGAGCATTTTTTCTTCAGCAGACGAGCCCTCGTCGAGCATTTTTTCTTCGGCAGACGAGCCCTCGTCGAGCATTTTTCTTCGGCAGACGAGCCCTCGTCGAGCATTTTTTCTTCGGCAGACGAGCCCTCGTCGAAGAAATGGTCCTCGGCAGAGGAGCCCTCGTCGAAGAAAAGGTCCTCGGCAGACGAGCCCTCGTCGAAGAAAAGGTCCTCGGCAGACGAGCCCTCGTCGAGCATTTTTTCTTCGGCAGACGAGCCCTCGTCGAGCATTTTTCTTCGGCAGACGAGCCCTCGTCGAAGAAAAGGTCCTCGGCAGACGAGCCCTCGTCGAGCATTTTTTCTTCGGCAGACGAGCCCTCGTCGAAGAAAAGGTCCTCGGCAGACGAGCCCTCGTCGAGCATTTTTTTCTTCGGCAGACGAGCCCTCGTCGAAGAAAAGGTCCTCGGCAGACGAGCCCTCGTCGAGCATTTTTTCTTCGGCAGACGAGCCCTCGTCGAGCATTTTTTCTTCGGCAGACGAGCCCTCGTCGAGCATTTTTTCTTCGGCAGACGAGCCCTCGTCGAGCATTTTTTCTTCGGCAGACTGCCCTCGTCGAACATTTTTTCTTCGGCAGACGAGCCCTCGTCGAAGAAAAGGTCCTCGGCAGACGAGCCCTCGTCGAGCATTTTTTCTTCGGCAGACGAGCCCTCGTCGAGCATTTTTTCTTCGGCAGACGAGCCCTCGTTGAGCATTTTTTCTTCGGCAGACGAGCCCTCGTCGAAGAAAAAGTCCTCGGCAGACGAGCCCTCGTCGAGCATTTTTTCTTCGGCAGACGAGCCCTCGTCGAAGAAAATGTCCTCGGCAGACGAGCCCTTGTCGAAGAAAAGGTCCTCGGCAGACGAGCCCTCGTCGAGCATTTTTTCTTCGGCAGACGAGCCCTCGTCGAAGAAAAGGTCCTCGGCAGACGAGCCCTCGTCGAGCATTTTTTCTTCGGCAGACGAGCCCTCGTCGAGCATTTTTTCTTCGGCAGACGAGCCCTCGTCGAGCATTTTTTCTTCGGCAGACGAGCCCTCGTCGAAGAAAAGGTCCTCGGCAGACGAGCCCTCGTCGAAGAAAAGGTCCTCGGCAGACGAGCCCTCGTCGAGCATTTTTTCTTCCTCAGACGAGCCCTCGTCGAGCATTTTTTCTTCGGCAGACGAGCCCTCGTCGAGCATTTTTTCTTCGGCAGACGAGCCCTCGTCGAGCATTTTTTCTTCGGCAGACGAGCCCTCGTCGAAGAAATGGTCCTCGGCAGACGAGCCCTCGTCGAAGAAAAGGTCCTCGGCAGACGAGCCCTCGTCGAAGAAAAGGTCCTCGGCAGACGAGCCCTCGTCGAGCATTTTTTCTTCGGCAGACGAGCCCTCGTCAAGCATTTTTTCTTCGGCAGACGAGCCCTCGTCGAAGAAAAGGTCCTCGGCAGACGAGCCCTCGTCGAGCATTTTTTCTTCGGCAGACGAGCCCTCGTCGAGCATTTTTTCTTCGGCAGACGAGCCCTCGTCGAAGAAAAGCTCCTCGGCAGACGAGCCCTCGTCGAGCGTTTTTTCTTCGGCAGACGAGCCCTCGTCGAGCATTTTTTCTTCGGCAGACGAGCCCTCGTCGAGCATTTTTTCTTCGGCAGACGAGCCCTCGTCGAAGAAAAGCTCCTCGGCAGACGAGCCCTCGTCGAGCATTTTTTCTTCGGCAGACGAGCCCTCGTCGAGCATTTTTTCTTCGGCAGACGAGCCCTCGTCGAAGAAAAGGTCCTCGGCAGACGAGCCCTCGTCGAGCATTTTTTCTTCGGCAGACGAGCCCTCGTCGAGCATTTTTTCTTCGGCAGACGAGCCCTCGTCGAAGAAAAGGTCCTCGGCAGACGAGCCCTCGTCGAAGAACAGGTCCTCGGCAGACGAGCCCTCGTCGAGCATTTTTTCTTCGGCAGACGATCCCTCGTCGAGCATTTTTTCTTCGGCAGACGAGCCCTCGTCGAAGAAAAGGTCCTCGGCAGACGAGCCCTCGTCGAAGACTTTTTCTTCGGCAGACGAGCCCTCGTCGAGCATTTTTTCTTCGGCAGACGAGCCCTCGTCGAAGAAAAGGTCCTCGGCAGACGAGCCCTCGTCGAGCATTTTTTCTTCGGCAGACGAGCCCTCGTCGAAGAAAAGGTCCTCGGCAGACGAGCCCTCGTCGAGCATTTTTTCTTCGGCAGACGAGCCCTCGTCGAAGAAAAGGTCCTCGGCAGACGAGCCCTCGTCGAGCATTTTTTCTTCGGCAGACGAGCCCTCGTCGAAGAAAAGGTCCTCGGCAGACGAGCCCTCGTCGAGCATTTTTTCTTCGGCAGACGAGCCCTCGTCGAAGAAAAGGTCCTCGGCAGACGAGCCCTCATCGAGCATTTTTTCTTCGGCAGACGAGCCCTCGTCGAGCATTTTTTCTTCGGCAGACGAGCCCTCGTCGAAGAAAAGGTCCTCGGCAGACGAGCCCTCATCGAGCATTTTTTCTTCGGCAGACGAGCCCTCGTCGAAGAAAAGGTCCTCGGCAGACGAGCCCTCGTCGAGCATTTTTTCTTCGGCAGACGAGCCCTCGTCGAAGAAAAGGTCCTCGGCAGACGAGCCCTCGTCGAGCATTTTTTCTTCGGCAGACGAGCCCTCGTCGAGCATTTGTTCTTCGGCAGACGAGCCCTCGTCGAAGAAAAGGTCCTCGGCAGACGAGCCCTCATCGAAGAAAAGGTCCTCGGCAGACGAGCCCTCGTCGAGCATTTTTTCTTCGGCAGACGAGCCCTCGTCGAAGAAAAGGTCCTCGGCAGACGAGCCCTCGTCGAGCATTTTTTCTTCGGCAGACGAGCCCTCGTCGAAGAAAAGGTCCTCGGCAGACGAGCCCTCGTCGAGCATTTTTTCTTCGGCAGATGAGCCCTCGTCAAAGAAAAGGTCCTCGGCAGACGAGCCCTCGTCGAGCATTTTTTCTTCGGCAGACGAGCCCTCGTCGAAGAAAAGGTCCTCGGCAGACGAGCCCTCGTCGTGCATTTTTTCTTCGGCAGACGAGCCCTCGTCGAGCATTTTTTCTTCGGCAGACGAGCCCTCGTTGAGCATTTTTTCTTCAGCAGACGAGCCCTCGTCGAAGAAAAGGTCCTCGGCAGACGAGCCCTCGTCGAGCATTTTTTCTTCGGCAGACGAGCCCTCGTCGAGCATTTTTTCTTCGGCAGACGAGCCCTCGTCGAGCATTTTTTCTTCGGCAGACGAGCCCTCGTCGAAGAAAATGTCCTCGGCAGACGAGCCCTCGTCGAAGAAAAGGTCCTCGGCAGACGAGCCCTCGTCGAGCATTTTTTCTTCGGCAGACGAGCCCTCGTCGAAGAAAAGGTCCTCGGCAGACGAGCCCTCGTCGAGCATTTTTTCTTCGCCAGACGAGCCCTCGTCGAGCATTTTTTCTTCGGCAGACGAGCCCTCGTCGAGCATTTTTTCTTCGGCAGACGAGCCCTCGTCGAAGAAAAGGTCCTCGGCAGACGAGCCCTCGTCGAAGAAAAGGTCCTCGGCAGACGAGCCCTCGTCGAGCATTTTTTCTTCGGCAGACGAGCCCTCGTCGAGCATTTTTTCTTCGGCAGACGAGCCCTCGTCGAGCATTTTTTCTTCGGCAGACGAGCCCTCGTCGAGCATTTTTTCTTCGGCAGACGAGCCCTCGTCGAAGAAATGGTCCTCGGCAGACGAGCCCTCGTCGAAGAAAAGGTCCTCGGCAGACGAGCCCTCGTCGAGCATTTTTTCTTCGGCAGACGAGCCCTCGTCGAGCATTTTTTCTTCGGCAGACGAGCCCTCGTCGAAGAAAAGGTCCTCGGCAGACGAGCCCTCGTCGAGCATTTTTTCTTCGGCAGACGAGCCCTCGTCGAAGAAAAGGTCCTCGGCAGACGAGCCCTCGTCGAGCATTTTTTCTTCGGCAGACGAGCCCTCGTCGAAGAAAAGGTCCTCGGCAGACGAGCCCTCGTCGAGCATTTTTTCTTCGGCAGACGAGCCCTCGTCGAGCATTTTTTCTTCGGCAGACTGCCCTCGTCGAACATTTTTTCTTCGGCAGACGAGCCCTCGTCGAAGAAAAGGTCCTCGGCAGACGAGCCCTCGTCGAGCATTTTTTCTTCGGCAGACGAGCCCTCGTCGAGCATTTTTTCTTCGGCAGACGAGCCCTCGTTGAGCATTTTTTCTTCGGCAGACGAGCCCTCGTCGAAGAAAAAGTCCTCGGCAGACGAGCCCTCGTCGAGCATTTTTTCTTCGGCAGACGAGCCCTCGTCGAAGAAAATGTCCTCGGCAGACGAGCCCTCGTCGAAGAAAAGGTCCTCGGCAGACGAGCCCTCGTCGAGCATTTTTTCTTCGGCAGACGAGCCCTCGTCGAAGAAAAGGTCCTCGGCAGACGAGCCCTCGTCGAGCATTTTTTCTTCGGCAGACGAGCCCTCGTCGAGCATTTTTTCTTCGGCAGACGAGCCCTCGTCGAAGAAAAGGTCCTCGGCAGACGAGCCCTCGTCGAAGAAAAGGTCCTCGGCAGACGAGCCCTCGTCGAGCATTTTTTCTTCCTCAGACGAGCCCTCGTCGAGCATTTTTTCTTCGGCAGACGAGCCCTCGTCGAGCATTTTTTCTTCGGCAGACGAGCCCTCGTCGAGCATTTTTTCTTCGGCAGACGAGCCCTCGTCGAAGAAATGGTCCTCGGCAGACGAGCCCTCGTCGAAGAAAAGGTCCTCGGCAGACGAGCCCTCGTCGAAGAAAAGGTCCTCGGCAGACGAGCCCTCGTCGAGCATTTTTTCTTCGGCAGACGAGCCCTCGTCAAGCATTTTTTCTTCGGCAGACGAGCCCTCGTCGAAGAAAAGGTCCTCGGCAGACGAGCCCTCGTCGAGCATTTGTTCTTCGGCAGACGAGCCCTCTTCGAGCATTTTTTCTTCGGCAGACGAGCCCTCGTCGAGCATTTTTTCTTCGGCAGACGAGCCCTCGTCGAAGAAAAGCTCCTCGGCAGACGAGCCCTCGTCGAGCATTTTTTCTTCGGCAGAAGAGCCCTCGTCGAGCATTTTTTCTTCGGCAGACGAGCCCTCGTCGAAGAAAAGGTCCTCGGCAGACGAGCCCTCGTCGAGCATTTTTTCTTCGGCAGACGAGCCCTCGTCGAGCATTTTTTCTTCGGCAGACGAGCCCTCGTCGAAGAAAAGGTCCTCGGCAGACGAGCCCTCGTCGAAGAACAGGTCCTCGGCAGACGAGCCCTCGTCGAGCATTTTTTCCTCGGCAGACGAGCCCTCGTCGAGCATTTTTTCTTCGGCAGACGAGCCCTCGTCGAAGAAAAGGTCCTCGGCAGACGAGCCCTCGTCGAAGAAAAGGTCCTCGGCAGACGAGCCCTCGTCGAGCATTTTTTCTTCGGCAGACGAGCCCTCGTCGAAGAAAAGGTCCTCGGCAGACGAGCCCTCGTCGAGCATTTTTTCTTCGGCAGACGAGCCCTCGTCGAAGAAAAGGTCCTCGGCAGACGAGCCCTCGTCGAGCATTTTTTCTTCGGCAGACGAGCCCTCGTCGAAGGAAAGGTCCTCGGCAGACGAGCCCTCGTCGAGCATTTTTTCTTCGGCAGACGAGCCCTCGTCGAAGAAAAGGTCCTCGGCAGACGAGCCCTCGTCGAGCATTTTTTCTTCGGCAGACGAGCCCTCGTCGAAGAAAAGGTCCTCGGCAGACGAGCCCTCGTCGAGCATTTTTTCTTCGGCAGACGAGCCCTCGTCGAGCATTTTTTCTTCGGCAGACGAGCCCTCGTCGAGCATTTTTTCTTCGGCAGACGAGCCCTCGTCGAAGAAAATGTCCTCGGCAGACGAGCCCTCGTCGAAGAAAAGGTCCTCGGCAGACGAGCCCTCGTCGAGCATTTTTTCTTCGGCAGACGAGCCCTCGTCGAAGAAAAGGTCCTCGGCAGACGAGCCCTCGTCGAGCATTTTTTCTTCGCCAGACGAGCCCTCGTCGAGCATTTTTTCTTCGGCAGACGAGCCCTCGTCGAGCATTTTTTCTTCGGCAGACGAGCCCTCGTCGAAGAAAAGGTCCTCGGCAGACGAGCCCTCGTCGAAGAAAAGGTCCTCGGCAGACGAGCCCTCGTCGAGCATTTTTTCTTCGGCAGACGAGCCCTCGTCGAGCATTTTTTCTTCGGCAGACGAGCCCTCGTCGAGCATTTTTTCTTCGGCAGACGAGCCCTCGTCGAGCATTTTTTCTTCGGCAGACGAGCCCTCGTCGAAGAAATGGTCCTCGGCAGACGAGCCCTCGTCGAAGAAAAGGTCCTCGGCAGACGAGCCCTCGTCGAGCATTTTTTCTTCGGCAGACGAGCCCTCGTCGAGCATTTTTTCTTCGGCAGACGAGCCCTCGTCGAAGAAAAGGTCCTCGGCAGACGAGCCCTCGTCGAGCATTTTTTCTTCGGCAGACGAGCCCTCGTCGAAGAAAAGGTCCTCGGCAGACGAGCCCTCGTCGAGCATTTTTTCTTCGGCAGACGAGCCCTCGTCGAAGAAAAGGTCCTCGGCAGACGAGCCCTCGTCGAGCATTTTTTCTTCGGCAGACGAGCCCTCGTCGAGCATTTTTTCTTCGGCAGACTGCCCTCGTCGAACATTTTTTCTTCGGCAGACGAGCCCTCGTCGAAGAAAAGGTCCTCGGCAGACGAGCCCTCGTCGAGCATTTTTTCTTCGGCAGACGAGCCCTCGTCGAGCATTTTTTCTTCGGCAGACGAGCCCTCGTTGAGCATTTTTTCTTCGGCAGACGAGCCCTCGTCGAAGAAAAAGTCCTCGGCAGACGAGCCCTCGTCGAGCATTTTTTCTTCGGCAGACGAGCCCTCGTCGAAGAAAATGTCCTCGGCAGACGAGCCCTCGTCGAAGAAAAGGTCCTCGGCAGACGAGCCCTCGTCGAGCATTTTTTCTTCGGCAGACGAGCCCTCGTCGAAGAAAAGGTCCTCGGCAGACGAGCCCTCGTCGAGCATTTTTTCTTCGGCAGACGAGCCCTCGTCGAGCATTTTTTCTTCGGCAGACGAGCCCTCGTCGAAGAAAAGGTCCTCGGCAGACGAGCCCTCGTCGAAGAAAAGGTCCTCGGCAGACGAGCCCTCGTCGAGCATTTTTTCTTCCTCAGACGAGCCCTCGTCGAGCATTTTTTCTTCGGCAGACGAGCCCTCGTCGAGCATTTTTTCTTCGGCAGACGAGCCCTCGTCGAGCATTTTTTCTTCGGCAGACGAGCCCTCGTCGAAGAAATGGTCCTCGGCAGACGAGCCCTCGTCGAAGAAAAGGTCCTCGGCAGACGAGCCCTCGTCGAAGAAAAGGTCCTCGGCAGACGAGCCCTCGTCGAGCATTTTTTCTTCGGCAGACGAGCCCTCGTCAAGCATTTTTTCTTCGGCAGACGAGCCCTCGTCGAAGAAAAGGTCCTCGGCAGACGAGCCCTCGTCGAGCATTTGTTCTTCGGCAGACGAGCCCTCTTCGAGCATTTTTTCTTCGGCAGACGAGCCCTCGTCGAGCATTTTTTCTTCGGCAGACGAGCCCTCGTCGAAGAAAAGCTCCTCGGCCGACGAGCCCTCGTCGAGCATTTTTTCTTCGGCAGAAGAGCCCTCGTCGAGCATTTTTTCTTCGGCAGACGAGCCCTCGTCGAAGAAAAGGTCCTCGGCAGACGAGCCCTCGTCGAGCATTTTTTCTTCGGCAGACGAGCCCTCGTCGAGCATTTTTTCTTCGGCAGACGAGCCCTCGTCGAAGAAAAGGTCCTCGGCAGACGAGCCCTCGTCGAAGAACAGGTCCTCGGCAGACGAGCCCTCGTCGAGCATTTTTTCCTCGGCAGACGAGCCCTCGTCGAGCATTTTTTCTTCGGCAGACGAGCCCTCGTCGAAGAAAAGGTCCTCGGCAGACGAGCCCTCGTCGAAGAAAAGGTCCTCGGCAGACGAGCCCTCGTCGAGCATTTTTTCTTCGGCAGACGAGCCCTCGTCGAAGAAAAGGTCCTCGGCAGACGAGCCCTCGTCGAGCATTTTTTCTTCGGCAGACGAGCCCTCGTCGAAGAAAAGGTCCTCGGCAGACGAGCCCTCGTCGAGCATTTTTTCTTCGGCAGACGAGCCCTCGTCGAAGGAAAGGTCCTCGGCAGACGAGCCCTCGTCGAGCATTTTTTCTTCGGCAGACGAGCCCTCGTCGAGCATTTTTTCTTCGGCAGACGAGCCCTCGTCGAGCATTTTTTCTTCGGCAGACGAGCCCTCGTCGAAGAAAAGGTCCTCGGCAGACGAGCCCTCGTCGAGCATTTTTTCTTCGGCAGATGAGCCCTCGTCGAGCATTTTTTCTTCGGCAGACGAGCCCTCGTCGAGCATTTTTTCTTCGGCAGACGAGCCCTCGTCGAGCATTTTTTCTTCGGCAGACTGCCCTCGTCGAACATTTTTTCTTCGGCAGACGAGCCCTCGTCGAAGAAAAGGTCCTCGGCAGACGAGCCCTCGTCGAGCATTTTTTCTTCGGCAGACGAGCCCTCGTCGAGCATTTTTTCTTCGGCAGACGAGCCCTCGTCGAAGAAAAGGTCCTCGGCAGACGAGCCCTCGTCGAAGAAAAGGTCCTCGGCAGACGAGCCCTCGTCGAGCACTTTTTCTTCGGCAGACGAGCCCTCGTCGAGCATTTTTTCTTCGGCAGACGAGCCCTCGTCGAAGAAAAGGTCCTCGGCAGACGAGCCCTCGTCGAGCATTTTTTCTTCGGCAGACGAGCCCTCGTCGAAGAAAAGGTCCTCGGCAGACGAGCCCTCGTCGAGCATTTTTTCTTCGGCAGACGAGCCCTCGTCGAATATTTATTCTTCGGCAGACGAGCCCTCGTCGAAGAAAAGGTCCTCGGCAGACGAGCCCTCGTCGAAGAAAAGGTCCTCGGCAGACGAGCCCTCGTCGAACATTTTTTCTTCGGCAGACGAGCCCTCGTCGAAGAAAAGGTCCCCGGCAGACGAGCCCTCGTGGAACATTTTTTCTCCGCAGACGAGCCCTCGTCGAAGAAAAGGTCCCCGGCATACGTGCCCTCGTCGAACATTTTTTCTTCGGCAGACGAGCCCTCGTCGAACATTTTTTCTTCGGCAGACGAGCCCTCGTCGAAGAAAAGGTCCCCGGCAGACGAGCCCTCGTCGAAGAAAAGGTCCCCGGCAGACGAGCCCTCGTCGAACATTTTTTCTTCGGCAGACGAGCCCTCGTCGAAGAAAAGGTCCCCGGCAGACGAGCCCTCGTCGAAGAAAAGGTCCTCGGCAGACGAGCCCTCGTCGAGCATTTTTTCTTCGGCAGACGAGCCCTCGTCGAAGAAAAGGTCCTCGGCAGACGAGCCCTCGTCGAGCATTTTTTCTTCGGCAGACGAGCCCTCGTCGAAGAAAAGGTCCTCGGCAGACGAGCCCTCGTCGAGCATTTTTTCTTCGGCAGACGAGCCCTCGTCGAAGAAAAGGTCCTCGGCAGACGAGCCCTCGTCGAGCATTTTTTCTTCGGCAGACGAGCCCTCGTCGAAGAAAAGGTCCTCGGCAGACGAGCCCTCGTCGAGCATTTTTTCTTCGGCAGACGAGCCCTCGTCGAAGAAAAGGTCCTCGGCAGACAAGCCCTCGTCGAGCATTTTTTCTTCGGCAGACGAGCCCTCGTCGAGCATTTTTTCTTCGGCAGACGAGCCCTCGTCGAAGAAAAGGTCCTCGGCAGACGAGCCCTCGTCAAGCATTTTTTCTTCGGCAGACGAGCCCTCGTCGAGCATTTTTTCTTCGGCAGACGAGCCCTCGTCGAGCATTTTTTCTTCGGCAGACGAGTCCTCGTCGAGCATTTTTTCTTCGGCAGACGAGCCCTCGTCGAAGAAAAGGTCCTCGGCAGACGAGCCCTCGTCGAGCATTTTTTCTTCGGCAGACGAGCCCTCGTCGAAGAAAAGGTCCTCGGCAGACGAGCCCTCGTCGAGCATTTTTTCTTCGGCAGACGAGCCCTCGTCGAAGAAAAGGTCCTCGGCAGACGAGCCCTCGTCGAGCATTTTTTCTTCGGCAGACGAGCCCTCGTCGAGCATTTTTTCTTCGGCAGACGAGCCCTCGTCGAAGAAAAGGTCCCCGGCAGACGAGCCCTCGTCGAAGAAAAGGTCCCCGGCAGACGAGCCCTCGTCGAACATTTTTTCTTCGGCAGACGAGCCCTCGTCGAAGAAAAGGTCCCCGGCAGACGAGCCCTCGTCGAAGAAAAGGTCCTCGGCAGACGAGCCCTCGTCGAGCATTTTTTCTTCGGCAGACGAGCCCTCGTCGAAGAAAAGGTCCTCGGCAGACGAGCCCTCGTCGAAGAAAAGGTCCTCGGCAGACGAGCCCTCGTCGAGCATTTTTTCTTCGGCAGACGAGCCCTCGTCGAGCATTTTTTCTTCGGCAGACGAGCCCTCGTCGAAGAAAAGGTCCTCGGCAGACGAGCCCTCGTCGAGCATTTTTTCTTCGGCAGACGAGCCCTCGTCGAGCATTTTTTCTTCGGCAGACGAGCCCTCGTCGAAGAAAAGGTCCTCGGCAGACGAGCCCTCGTCGAGCATTTTTTCTTCGGCAGACGAGCCCTCGTCGAAGAAAAGGTCCTCGGCAGACGAGCCCTCGTCGAGCATATTTTCTTCGGCAGACGAGCCCTCGTCGAGCATTTTTTCTTCGGCAGACGAGCTCTCGTCGAAGGAAAGGTCCTCGGCAGACGAGCCCTCGTCGAGCATTTTTTCTTCGGCAGACGAGCCCTCGTCGAGCATTTTTTCTTCGGCAGACGAGCCCTCGTCAAGCATTTTTTCTTCGGCAGACGAGCCCTCGTCGAAGAAAAGGTCCTCGGCAGACGAGCCCTCGTCGAGCATTTTTTCTTCGGCAGACGAGCCCTCGTCGAGCATTTTTTCTTCGGCAGACGAGCCCTCGTCGAAGAAAAGCTCCTCGGCAGACGAGCCCTCGTCGAGCGTTTTTTCTTCGGCAGACGAGCCCTCTTCGAGCATTTTTTCTTCGGCAGACGAGCCCTCGTCGAGCATTTTTTCTTCGGCAGACGAGCCCTCGTCGAAGAAAAGCTCCTCGGCAGACGAGCCCTCGTCGAGCATTTTTTCTTCGGCAGACGAGCCCTCGTCGAGCATTTTTTCTTCGGCAGACGAGCCCTCGTCGAAGAAAAGGTCCTCGGCAGACGAGCCCTCGTCGAGCATTTTTTCTTCGGCAGACGAGCCCTCGTCGAGCATTTTTTCTTCGGCAGACGAGCCCTCGTCGAAGAAAAGGTCCTCGGCAGACGAGCCCTCGTCGAAGAACAGGTCCTCGGCAGACGAGCCCTCGTCGAGCATTTTTTCTTCGGCAGACGATCCCTCGTCGAGCATTTTTTCTTCGGCAGACGAGCCCTCGTCGAAGAAAAGGTCCTCGGCAGACGAGCCCTCGTCGAAGACTTTTTCTTCGGCAGACGAGCCCTCGTCGAGCATTTTTTCTTCGGCAGACGAGCCCTCGTCGAAGAAAAGGTCCTCGGCAGACGAGCCCTCGTCGAGCATTTTTTCTTCGGCAGACGAGCCCTCGTCGAAGAAAAGGTCCTCGGCAGACGAGCCCTCGTCGAGCATTTTTTCTTCGGCAGACGAGCCCTCGTCGAAGAAAAGGTCCTCGGCAGACGAGCCCTCGTCGAGCATTTTTTCTTCGGCAGACGAGCCCTCGTCGAAGAAAAGGTCCTCGGCAGACGAGCCCTCGTCGAGCATTTTTTCTTCGGCAGACGAGCCCTCGTCGAAGAAAAGGTCCTCGGCAGACGAGCCCTCATCGAGCATTTTTTCTTCGGCAGACGAGCCCTCGTCGAGCATTTTTTCTTCGGCAGACGAGCCCTCGTCGAAGAAAAGGTCCTCGGCAGACGAGCCCTCATCGAGCATTTTTTCTTCGGCAGACGAGCCCTCGTCGAAGAAAAGGTCCTCGGCAGACGAGCCCTCGTCGAGCATTTTTT
The DNA here is from genome assembly GCF_026419915.1 of Harpia harpyja. Taxonomy (NCBI): domain Eukaryota; kingdom Metazoa; phylum Chordata; class Aves; order Accipitriformes; family Accipitridae; genus Harpia; species Harpia harpyja. The sequence goes on along the minus strand of NW_026293251.1, from coordinate 85,617 downwards.
CTTCGGCAGACGAGCCCTCGTCGAAGAAAAGGTCCTCGGCAGACGAGCCCTCGTCGAGCATTTTTTCTTCGGCAGACGAGCCCTCGTCGAGCATTTGTTCTTCGGCAGACGAGCCCTCGTCGAAGAAAAGGTCCTCGGCAGACGAGCCCTCATCGAAGAAAAGGTCCTCGGCAGACGAGCCCTCGTCGAGCATTTTTTCTTCGGCAGACGAGCCCTCGTCGAAGAAAAGGTCCTCGGCAGACGAGCCCTCGTCGAGCATTTTTTCTTCGGCAGACGAGCCCTCGTCGAAGAAAAGGTCCTCGGCAGACGAGCCCTCGTCGAGCATTTTTTCTTCGGCAGATGAGCCCTCGTCAAAGAAAAGGTCCTCGGCAGACGAGCCCTCGTCGAGCATTTTTTCTTCGGCAGACGAGCCCTCGTCGAAGAAAAGGTCCTCGGCAGACGAGCCCTCGTCGTGCATTTTTTCTTCGGCAGACGAGCCCTCGTCGAGCATTTTTTCTTCGGCAGACGAGCCCTCGTTGAGCATTTTTTCTTCAGCAGACGAGCCCTCGTCGAAGAAAAGGTCCTCGGCAGACGAGCCCTCGTCGAGCATTTTTTCTTCGGCAGACGAGCCCTCGTCGAGCATTTTTTCTTCGGCAGACGAGCCCTCGTCGAGCATTTTTTCTTCGGCAGACGAGCCCTCGTCGAAGAAAATGTCCTCGGCAGACGAGCCCTCGTCGAAGAAAAGGTCCTCGGCAGACGAGCCCTCGTCGAGCATTTTTTCTTCGGCAGACGAGCCCTCGTCGAAGAAAAGGTCCTCGGCAGACGAGCCCTCGTCGAGCATTTTTTCTTCGCCAGACGAGCCCTCGTCGAGCATTTTTTCTTCGGCAGACGAGCCCTCGTCGAGCATTTTTTCTTCGGCAGACGAGCCCTCGTCGAAGAAAAGGTCCTCGGCAGACGAGCCCTCGTCGAAGAAAAGGTCCTCGGCAGACGAGCCCTCGTCGAGCATTTTTTCTTCGGCAGACGAGCCCTCGTCGAGCATTTTTTCTTCGGCAGACGAGCCCTCGTCGAGCATTTTTTCTTCGGCAGACGAGCCCTCGTCGAAGAAATGGTCCTCGGCAGACGAGCCCTCGTCGAAGAAAAGGTCCTCGGCAGACGAGCCCTCGTCGAGCATTTTTTCTTCGGCAGACGAGCCCTCGTCGAGCATTTTTTCTTCGGCAGACGAGCCCTCGTCGAAGAAAAGGTCCTCGGCAGACGAGCCCTCGTCGAGCATTTTTTCTTCGGCAGACGAGCCCTCGTCGAAGAAAAGGTCCTCGGCAGACGAGCCCTCGTCGAGCATTTTTTCTTCGGCAGACGAGCCCTCGTCGAAGAAAAGGTCCTCGGCAGACGAGCCCTCGTCGAGCATTTTTTCTTCGGCAGACGAGCCCTCGTCGAGCATTTTTTCTTCGGCAGACTGCCCTCGTCGAACATTTTTTCTTCGGCAGACGAGCCCTCGTCGAAGAAAAGGTCCTCGGCAGACGAGCCCTCGTCGAGCATATTTTCTTCGGCAGACGAGCCCTCGTCGAGCATTTTTTCTTCGGCAGACGAGCCCTCGTTGAGCATTTTTTCTTCGGCAGACGAGCCCTCATCGAAGAAAAAGTCCTCGGCAGACGAGCCCTCGTCGAGCATTTTTTCTTCGGCAGACGAGCCCTCGTCGAAGAAAATGTCCTCGGCAGACGAGCCCTCGTCGAAGAAAAGGTCCTCGGCAGACGAGCCCTCGTCGAGCATTTTTTCTTCGGCAGACGAGCCCTCGTCGAAGAAAAGGTCCTCGGCAGACGAGCCCTCGTCGAGCATTTTTTCTTCGGCAGACGAGCCCTCGTCGAGCATTTTTTCTTCGGCAGACGAGCCCTCGTCGAAGAAAAGGTCCTCGGCAGACGAGCCCTCGTCGAAGAAAAGGTCCTCGGCAGACGAGCCCTCGTCGAGCATTTTTTCTTCCTCAGACGAGCCCTCGTCGAGCATTTTTTCTTCGGCAGACGAGCCCTCGTCGAGCATTTTTTCTTCGGCAGACGAGCCCTCGTCGAGCATTTTTTCTTCGGCAGACGAGCCCTCGTCGAAGAAATGGTCCTCGGCAGACGAGCCCTCGTCGAAGAAAAGGTCCTCGGCAGACGAGCCCTCGTCGAAGAAAAGGTCCTCGGCAGACGAGCCCTCGTCGAGCATTTTTTCTTCGGCAGACGAGCCCTCGTCAAGCATTTTTTCTTCGGCAGACGAGCCCTCGTCGAAGAAAAGGTCCTCGGCAGACGAGCCCTCGTCGAGCATTTGTTCTTCGGCAGACGAGCCCTCTTCGAGCATTTTTTCTTCGGCAGACGAGCCCTCGTCGAGCATTTTTTCTTCGGCAGACGAGCCCTCGTCGAAGAAAAGCTCCTCGGCAGACGAGCCCTCGTCGAGCATTTTTTCTTCGGCAGAAGAGCCCTCGTCGAGCATTTTTTCTTCGGCAGACGAGCCCTCGTCGAAGAAAAGGTCCTCGGCAGACGAGCCCTCGTCGAGCATTTTTTCTTCGGCAGACGAGCCCTCGTCGAGCATTTTTTCTTCGGCAGACGAGCCCTCGTCGAAGAAAAGGTCCTCGGCAGACGAGCCCTCGTCGAAGAACAGGTCCTCGGCAGACGAGCCCTCGTCGAGCATTTTTTCTTCGGCAGACGAGCCCTCGTCGAGCATTTTTTCTTCGGCAGACGAGCCCTCGTCGAAGAAAAGGTCCTCGGCAGACGAGCCCTCGTCGAAGAAAAGGTCCTCGGCAGACGAGCCCTCGTCGAGCATTTTTTCTTCGGCAGACGAGCCCTCGTCGAAGAAAAGGTCCTCGGCAGACGAGCCCTCGTCGAGCATTTTTTCTTCGGCAGACGAGCCCTCGTCGAAGAAAAGGTCCTCGGCAGACGAGCCCTCGTCGAGCATTTTTTCTTCGGCAGACGAGCCCTCGTCGAAGGAAAGGTCCTCGGCAGACGAGCCCTCGTCGAGCATTTTTTCTTCGGCAGACGAGCCCTCGTCGAAGAAAAGGTCCTCGGCAGACGAGCCCTCGTCGAGCATTTTTTCTTCGGCAGACGAGCCCTCGTCGAAGAAAAGGTCCTCGGCAGACGAGCCCTCGTCGAGCATTTTTTCTTCGGCAGATGAGCCCTCGTCGAGCATTTTTTCTTCGGCAGACGAGCCCTCGTCGAGCATTTTTTCTTCGGCAGACGAGCCCTCGTCGAGCATTTTTTCTTCGGCAGACTGCCCTCGTCGAACATTTTTTCTTCGGCAGACGAGCCCTCGTCGAAGAAAAGGTCCTCGGCAGACGAGCCCTCGTCGAGCATTTTTTCTTCGGCAGACGAGCCCTCGTCGAGCATTTTTTCTTCGGCAGACGAGCCGTCGTCGAAGAAAAGGTCCTCGGCAGACGAGCCCTCGTCGAAGAAAAGGTCCTCGGCAGACGAGCCCTCGTCGAGCACTTTTTCTTCGGCAGACGAGCCCTCGTCGAGCATTTTTTCTTCGGCAGACGAGCCCTCGTCGAAGAAAAGGTCCTCGGCAGACGAGCCCTCGTCGAGCATTTTTTCTTCGGCAGACGAGCCCTCGTCGAAGAAAAGGTCCTCGGCAGACGAGCCCTCGTCGAGCATTTTTTCTTCGGCAGACGAGCCCTCGTCGAATATTTATTCTTCGGCAGACGAGCCCTCGTCGAAGAAAAGGTCCTCGGCAGACGAGCCCTCGTCGAAGAAAAGGTCCTCGGCAGACGAGCCCTCGTCGAACATTTTTTCTTCGGCAGACGAGCCCTCGTCGAAGAAAAGGTCCCCGGCAGACGAGCCCTCGTGGAACATTTTTTCTCCGCAGACGAGCCCTCGTCGAAGAAAAGGTCCCCGGCATACGTGCCCTCGTCGAACATTTTTTCTTCGGCAGACGAGCCCTCGTCGAACATTTTTTCTTCGGCAGACGAGCCCTCGTCGAAGAAAAGGTCCCCGGCAGACGAGCCCTCGTCGAAGAAAAGGTCCCCGGCAGACGAGCCCTCGTCGAACATTTTTTCTTCGGCAGACGAGCCCTCGTCGAAGAAAAGGTCCCCGGCAGACGAGCCCTCGTCGAAGAAAAGGTCCTCGGCAGACGAGCCCTCGTCGAGCATTTTTTCTTCGGCAGACGAGCCCTCGTCGAAGAAAAGGTCCTCGGCAGACGAGCCCTCGTCGAGCATTTTTTCTTCGGCAGACGAGCCCTCGTCGAAGAAAAGGTCCTCGGCAGACGAGCCCTCGTCGAGCATTTTTTCTTCGGCAGACGAGCCCTCGTCGAAGAAAAGGTCCTCGGCAGACGAGCCCTCGTCGAGCATTTTTTCTTCGGCAGACGAGCCCTCGTCGAAGAAAAGGTCCTCGGCAGACGAGCCCTCGTCGAGCATTTTTTCTTCGGCAGACGAGCCCTCGTCGAAGAAAAGGTCCTCGGCAGACAAGCCCTCGTCGAGCATTTTTTCTTCGGCAGACGAGCCCTCGTCGAGCATTTTTTCTTCGGCAGACGAGCCCTCGTCGAAGAAAAGGTCCTCGGCAGACGAGCCCTCGTCAAGCATTTTTTCTTCGGCAGACGAGCCCTCGTCGAGCATTTTTTCTTCGGCAGACGAGCCCTCGTCGAGCATTTTTTCTTCGGCAGACGAGTCCTCGTCGAGCATTTTTTCTTCGGCAGACGAGCCCTCGTCGAAGAAAAGGTCCTCGGCAGACGAGCCCTCGTCGAGCATTTTTTCTTCGGCAGACGAGCCCTCGTCGAAGAAAAGGTCCTCGGCAGACGAGCCCTCGTCGAGCATTTTTTCTTCGGCAGACGAGCCCTCGTCGAAGAAAAGGTCCTCGGCAGACGAGCCCTCGTCGAGCATTTTTTCTTCGGCAGACGAGCCCTCGTCGAGCATTTTTTCTTCGGCAGACGAGCCCTCGTCGAGCATTTTTTCTTCGGCAGACGAGCCCTCGTCGAAGAAATGGTCCTCGGCAGACGAGCCCTCGTCGAAGAAAAGGTCCTCGGCAGACGAGCCCTCGTCGAGCATTTTTTCTTCGGCAGAGGAGCCCTCGTCGAGCATTTTTTCTTCGGCAGACGAGCCCTCGTCGAAGAAAAGGTCCTCGGCAGACGAGCCCTCGTCGAGCATTTTTTCTTCGGCAGACGAGCCCTCGTCGAAGAAAAGGTCCTCGGCAGACGAGCCCTCGTCGAGCATTTTTTCTTCGGCAGACGAGCCCTCGTCGAAGAAAAGGTCCTCGGCAGACGAGCCCTCGTCGAGCATTTTTTCTTCGGCAGACGAGCCCTCGTCGAGCATTTTTTCTTCGGCAGACTGCCCTCGTCGAACATTTTTTCTTCGGCAGACGAGCCCTCGTCGAAGAAAAGGTCCTCGGCAGACGAGCCCTCGTCGAGCATTTTTTCTTCGGCAGACGAGCCCTCGTCGAGCATTTTTTCTTCGGCAGACGAGCCCTCGTTGAGCATTTTTTCTTCGGCAGACGAGCCCTCGTCGAAGAAAAAGTCCTCGGCAGACGAGCCCTCGTCGAGCATTTTTTCTTCGGCAGACGAGCCCTCGTCGAAGAAAATGTCCTCGGCAGACGAGCCCTCGTCGAAGAAAAGGTCCTCGGCAGACGAGCCCTCGTCGAGCATTTTTTCTTCGGCAGACGAGCCCTCGTCGAAGAAAAGGTCCTCGGCAGACGAGCCCTCGTCGAGCATTTTTTCTTCGGCAGACGAGCCCTCGTCGAGCATTTTTTCTTCGGCAGACGAGCCCTCGTCGAAGAAAAGGTCCTCGGCAGACGAGCCCTCGTCGAAGAAAAGGTCCTCGGCAGACGAGCCCTCGTCGAGCATTTTTTCTTCCTCAGACGAGCCCTCGTCGAGCATTTTTTCTTCGGCAGACGAGCCCTCGTCGAGCATTTTTTCTTCGGCAGACGAGCCCTCGTCGAGCATTTTTTCTTCGGCAGACGAGCCCTCGTCGAAGAAATGGTCCTCGGCAGACGAGCCCTCGTCGAAGAAAAGGTCCTCGGCAGACGAGCCCTCGTCGAAGAAAAGGTCCTCGGCAGACGAGCCCTCGTCGAGCATTTTTTCTTCGGCAGACGAGCCCTCGTCAAGCATTTTTTCTTCGGCAGACGAGCCCTCGTCGAAGAAAAGGTCCTCGGCAGACGAGCCCTCGTCGAGCATTTGTTCTTCGGCAGACGAGCCCTCTTCGAGCATTTTTTCTTCGGCAGACGAGCCCTCGTCGAGCATTTTTTCTTCGGCAGACGAGCCCTCGTCGAAGAAAAGCTCCTCGGCAGACGAGCCCTCGTCGAGCATTTTTTCTTCGGCAGAAGAGCCCTCGTCGAGCATTTTTTCTTCGGCAGACGAGCCCTCGTCGAAGAAAAGGTCCTCGGCAGACGAGCCCTCGTCGAGCATTTTTTCTTCGGCAGACGAGCCCTCGTCGAGCATTTTTTCTTCGGCAGACGAGCCCTCGTCGAAGAAAAGGTCCTCGGCAGACGAGCCCTCGTCGAAGAACAGGTCCTCGGCAGACGAGCCCTCGTCGAGCATTTTTTCTTCGGCAGACGAGCCCTCGTCGAGCATTTTTTCTTCGGCAGACGAGCCCTCGTCGAAGAAAAGGTCCTCGGCAGACGAGCCCTCGTCGAAGAAAAGGTCCTCGGCAGACGAGCCCTCGTCGAGCATTTTTTCTTCGGCAGACGAGCCCTCGTCGAAGAAAAGGTCCTCGGCAGACGAGCCCTCGTCGAGCATTTTTTCTTCGGCAGACGAGCCCTCGTCGAAGAAAAGGTCCTCGGCAGACGAGCCCTCGTCGAGCATTTTTTCTTCGGCAGACGAGCCCTCGTCGAAGGAAAGGTCCTCGGCAGACGAGCCCTCGTCGAGCATTTTTTCTTCGGCAGACGAGCCCTCGTCGAAGAAAAGGTCCTCGGCAGACGAGCCCTCGTCGAGCATTTTTTCTTCGGCAGACGAGCCCTCGTCGAAGAAAAGGTCCTCGGCAGACGAGCCCTCGTCGAGCATTTTTTCTTCGGCAGATGAGCCCTCGTCGAGCATTTTTTCTTCGGCAGACGAGCCCTCGTCGAGCATTTTTTCTTCGGCAGACGAGCCCTCGTCGAGCATTTTTTCTTCGGCAGACTGCCCTCGTCGAACATTTTTTCTTCGGCAGACGAGCCCTCGTCGAAGAAAAGGTCCTCGGCAGACGAGCCCTCGTCGAGCATTTTTTCTTCGGCAGACGAGCCCTCGTCGAGCATTTTTTCTTCGGCAGACGAGCCCTCGTCGAAGAAAAGGTCCTCGGCAGACGAGCCCTCGTCGAAGAAAAGGTCCTCGGCAGACGAGCCCTCGTCGAGCACTTTTTCTTCGGCAGACGAGCCCTCGTCGAGCATTTTTTCTTCGGCAGACGAGCCCTCGTCGAAGAAAAGGTCCTCGGCAGACGAGCCCTCGTCGAGCATTTTTTCTTCGGCAGACGAGCCCTCGTCGAAGAAAAGGTCCTCGGCAGACGAGCCCTCGTCGAGCATTTTTTCTTCGGCAGACGAGCCCTCGTCGTATATTTATTCTTCGGCAGACGAGCCCTCGTCGAAGAAAAGGTCCTCGGCAGACGAGCCCTCGTCGAAGAAAAGGTCCTCGGCAGACGAGCCCTCGTCGAACATTTTTTCTTCGGCAGACGAGCCCTCGTCGAAGAAAAGGTCCCCGGCAGACGAGCCCTCGTGGAACATTTTTTCTCCGCAGACGAGCCCTCGTCGAAGAAAAGGTCCCCGGCATACGTGCCCTCGTCGAACATTTTTTCTTCGGCAGACGAGCCCTCGTCGAACATTTTTTCTTCGGCAGACGAGCCCTCGTCGAAGAAAAGGTCCCCGGCAGACGAGCCCTCGTCGAAGAAAAGGTCCCCGGCAGACGAGCCCTCGTCGAACATTTTTTCTTCGGCAGACGAGCCCTCGTCGAAGAAAAGGTCCCCGGCAGACGAGCCCTCGTCGAAGAAAAGGTCCTCGGCAGACGAGCCCTCGTCGAGCATTTTTTCTTCGGCAGACGAGCCCTCGTCGAAGAAAAGGTCCTCGGCAGACGAGCCCTCGTCGAGCATTTTTTCTTCGGCAGACGAGCCCTCGTCGAAGAAAAGGTCCTCGGCAGACGAGCCCTCGTCGAGCATTTTTTCTTCGGCAGACGAGCCCTCGTCGAAGAAAAGGTCCTCGGCAGACGAGCCCTCGTCGAGCATTTTTTCTTCGGCAGACGAGCCCTCGTCGAAGAAAAGGTCCTCGGCAGACGAGCCCTCGTCGAGCATTTTTTCTTCGGCAGACGAGCCCTCGTCGAAGAAAAGGTCCTCGGCAGACAAGCCCTCGTCGAGCATTTTTTCTTCGGCAGACGAGCCCTCGTCGAGCATTTTTTCTTCGGCAGACGAGCCCTCGTCGAAGAAAAGGTCCTCGGCAGACGAGCCCTCGTCAAGCATTTTTTCTTCGGCAGACGAGCCCTCGTCGAGCATTTTTTCTTCGGCAGACGAGCCCTCGTCGAGCATTTTTTCTTCGGCAGACGAGTCCTCGTCGAGCATTTTTTCTTCGGCAGACGAGCCCTCGTCGAAGAAAAGGTCCTCGGCAGACGAGCCCTCGTCGAGCATTTTTTCTTCGGCAGACGAGCCCTCGTCGAAGAAAAGGTCCTCGGCAGACGAGCCCTCGTCGAGCATTTTTTCTTCGGCAGACGAGCCCTCGTCGAAGAAAAGGTCCTCGGCAGACGAGCCCTCGTCGAGCATTTTTTCTTCGGCAGACGAGCCCTCGTCGAGCATTTTTTCTTCGGCAGACGAGCCCTCGTCGAAGAAAAGGTCCCCGGCAGACGAGCCCTCGTCGAAGAAAAGGTCCCCGGCAGACGAGCCCTCGTCGAACATTTTTTCTTCGGCAGACGAGCCCTCGTCGAAGAAAAGGTCCCCGGCAGACGAGCCCTCGTCGAAGAAAAGGTCCTCGGCAGACGAGCCCTCGTCGAGCATTTTTTCTTCGGCAGACGAGCCCTCGTCGAAGAAAAGGTCCTCGGCAGACGAGCCCTCGTCGAAGAAAAGGTCCTCGGCAGACGAGCCCTCGTCGAGCATTTTTTCTTCGGCAGACGAGCCCTCGTCGAGCATTTTTTCTTCGGCAGACGAGCCCTCGTCGAAGAAAAGGTCCTCGGCAGACGAGCCCTCGTCGAGCATTTTTTCTTCGGCAGACGAGCCCTCGTCGAGCATTTTTTCTTCGGCAGACGAGCCCTCGTCGAAGAAAAGGTCCTCGGCAGACGAGCCCTCGTCGAGCATTTTTTCTTCGGCAGACGAGCCCTCGTCGAAGAAAAGGTCCTCGGCAGACGAGCCCTCGTCGAGCATATTTTCTTCGGCAGACGAGCCCTCGTCGAGCATTTTTTCTTCGGCAGACGAGCTCTCGTCGAAGGAAAGGTCCTCGGCAGACGAGCCCTCGTCGAGCATTTTTTCTTCGGCAGACGAGCCCTCGTCGAGCATTTTTTCTTCGGCAGACGAGCCCTCGTCGAGCATTTTTTCTTCGGCAGACGAGCCCTCGTCGAGCATTTTTTCTTCGGCAGACGAGCCCTCGTCGAAGAAAAGGTCCTCGGCAGACGAGCCCTCGTCGAGCATTTTTTCTTCGGCAGACGAGCCCTCGTCGAGCATTTTTTCTTCGGCAGACGAGCCCTCGTCGAAGAAAAGGTCCTCGGCAGACGAGCCCTCGTCGAGCATTTTTTCTTCGGCAGACGAGCCCTCGTCGAAGAAAAGGTCCTCGGCAGACGAGCCCTCGTTGAGCATTTTTTCTTCGGCAGACGAGCCCTCGTCGAGCATTTTTTCTTCGGCAGACGAGCCCTCGTCGAAGAAAAGGTCCTCGGCAGACGAGCCCTCGTCGAGCATTTTTTCTTCGGCAGATGAGCCCTCGTCGAAGAAAAGGTCCTCGGCAGACGAGCCCTCGTCGAGCATTTTTTCTTCGGCAGACGAGCCCTCGTCGAAGAAAAGGTCCTCGGCAGACGAGCCCTCGTCGAGCATTTTTTCTTCGGCAGACGAGCCCTCGTCGAGCATTTTTTCTTCGGCAGACGAGCCCTCGTCGAAGAAAAGGTCCTCGGCAGACGAGCCCTCGTCGAGCATTTTTTCTTCGGCAGACGAGCCCTCGTCGAGCATTTTTTCTTCGGCAGACGAGCCCTCGTCGAAGAAAAGGTCCTCGGCAGACGAGCCCTCGTCGAGCATTTTTTCTTCGGCAGACGAGCCCTCGTCGAAGAAAAGGTCCTCGGCAGACGAGCCCTCGTCGAGCATTTTTTCTTCGGCAGACGAGCCCTCGTCGAGCATTTTTTCTTCGGCAGACGAGCCCTCGTCGAAGAAAAGGTCCTCGGCAGACGAGCCCTCGTCGAGCATTTTTTCTTCGGCAGACGAGCCCTCGTCGAGCATTTATTCTTCGGCAGACGAGCCCTCGTCAAAGAAAAGGTCCTCGGCAGACGAGCCCACGTCGAGCATTTTTTCTTCGGCAGACGAGCCCTCGTCGAAGAAAAGGTTCTCGGCAGACGAGCCCTCGTCGAGCATTTTTTCTTCGGCATACTAGCCCTCGTCGAGCATTTTTTCTTCGGCAGACGAGCCCTCGTCGAGCATTTTTTCTTCGGCAGACGAGCCCTCGTCGAAGAAAAGGTTCTCGGCAGACGAGCCCTCGTCGAGCATTTTTTCTTCGGCATACTAGCCCTCGTCGAGCATTTTTTCTTCGGCAGACGAGCCCTCGTCGAGCATTTTTTCTTCGGCAGACGAGCCCTCGTCGAAGAAAAGGTCCTCGGCAGACGAGCCCTCGTCGAGCATTTTTTCTTCGGCAGACGAGCCCTCGTCGAAGAAAAGGTCCTCGGCAGACGAGCCCTCGTCGAGCATTTTTTCTTCGGCAGACGAGCCCTCGTCGAGCATTTGTTCTTCGGCAGACGAGCCCTCGTCGAAGAAAAGGTCCTCGGCAGACGAGCCCTCGTCGAGCATTTTGTCTTCGGCAGACGAGCCCTCGTCGAGCATTTTTTCTTCGGCAGACGAGCCCTCGTCGAAGAAAAGGTCCTCGGCAGACGAGCCCTCGTCGAGCATTTTTTCTTCAGCAGACGAGCCCTCGTCGAAGAAAAGGTCCTCAGCAGACGAGCCCTCGTCGAGCATTTTTTCTTCGGCAGACGAGCCCTCGTCGAGCATTTTTTCTTCGGCAGACGAGCCCTCGTCGAGCATTTTTTCTTCGGCAGACGAGCCCTCGTCGAGCATTTTTTCTTCGGCAGACGAGCCCTCGTCGAAGAAAAGGTCCTCGGCAGACGAGCCCTCGTCGAGCATTTTTTCTTCGGCAGACGAGCCCTCGTCGAGCATTTTTTCTTCGGCAGACGAGCCCTCGTCGAAGAAAAGGTCCTCGGCAGACGAGCCCTCGTCGAGCATTTTTTCTTCGGCAGACGAGCCCTCGTCGAAGAAAAGGTCCTCGGCAGACGAGCCCTCGTCGAGCATTTTTTCTTCGGCAGACGAGCCCTCGTCGAAGAAAAGGTCCTCGGCAGACGAGCCCTCGTCGAGCATTTTTTCTTCGGCAGACGAGCCCTCGTCGAAGAAAAGGTCCTCGGCAGACGAGCCCTCATCGAGCATTTTTTCTTCGGCAGACGAGCCCTCGTCGAGCATTTTTTCTTCGGCAGACGAGCCCTCGTCGAAGAAAAGGTCCTCGGCAGACGAGCCCTCATCGAGCATTTTTTCTTCGGCAGACGAGCCCTCGTCGAAGAAAAGGTCCTCGGCAGACGAGCCCTCGTCGAGCATTTTTTCTTCGGCAGACGAGCCCTCGTCGAAGAAAAGGTCCTCGGCAGACGAGCCCTCGTCGAGCATTTTTTCTTCGGCAGACGAGCCCTCGTCGAGCATTTTTTCTTCGGCAGACGAGCCCTCGTCGAAGAAAAGGTCCTTGGCAGACGAGCCCTCATCGAAGAAAAGGTACTCGGCAGACGAGCCCTCGTCGAGCATTTTTTCTTCGGCAGACGAGCCCTCGTCGAAGAAAAGGTCCTCGGCAGACGAGCCCTCGTCGAGCATTTTTTCTTCGGCAGACGAGCCCTCGTCGAGCATTTTTTCTTCGGCAGACGAGCCCTCGTCGAGCATTTTTTCTTCGGCAGACGAGCCCCTCGTCGAAGAAAAGGTCCTCGGCAGACGAGCCCTCGTCGAGCATTTTTTCTTCGGCAGACGAGCCCTCGTCGAAGAAAAGGTCCTCGGCAGACGAGCCCTCGTCGAGCATTTTTTCTTCGGCAGACGAGCCCTCGTCGAAGAAAAGGTCCTCGGCAGACGAGCCCTCGTCGTGCATTTTTTCTTCGGCAGACGAGCCCTCGTCGAGCATTTTTTCTTCGGCAGACGAGCCCTCGTTGAGCATTTTTTCTTCAGCAGACGAGCCCTCGTCGAAGAAAAGGTCCTCGGCAGACGAGCCCTCGTCGAGCATTTTTTCTTCGGCAGACGAGCCCTCGTCGAGCATTTTTTCTTCGGCAGACGAGCCCTCGTCGAGCATTTTTTCTTCGGCAGACGAGCCCTCGTCGAAGAAAAGGTCCCCGGCAGACGAGCCCTCGTCGAAGAAAAGGTCCCCGGCAGACGAGCCCTCGTCGAACATTTTTTCTTCGGCAGACAAGCCCTCGTCGAAGAAAAGGTCCCCGGCAGACGAGCCCTCGTCGAAGAAAAGGTCCTCGGCAGACGAGCCCTCGTCGAGCATTTTTTCTTCGGCAGACGAGCCCTCGTCGAAGAAAAGGTCCTCGGCAGACGAGCCCTCGTCGAAGAAAAGGTCCTCGGCAGACGAGCCCTCGTCGAGCATTTTTTCTTCGGCAGACGAGCCCTCGTCGAGCATTTTTTCTTCGGCAGACGAGCCCTCGTCGAAGAAAAGGTCCTCGGCAGACGAGCCCTCGTCGAGCATTTTTTCTTCGGCAGACGAGCCCTCGTCGAGCATTTTTTCTTCGGCAGACGAGCCCTCGTCGAAGAAAAGGTCCTCGGCAGACGAGCCCTCGTCGAGCATTTTTTCTTCGGCAGACGAGCCCTCGTCGAAGAAAAGGTCCTCGGCAGACGAGCCCTCGTCGAGCATATTTTCTTCGGCAGACGAGCCCTCGTCGAGCATTTTTTCTTCGGCAGACGAGCCCTCGTCGAAGGAATGGTCCTCGGCAGACGAGCCCTCGTCGAGCATTTTTTCTTCGGCAGACGAGCCCTCGTCGAGCATTTTTTCTTCGGCAGACGAGCCCTCGTCGAGCATTTTTTCTTCGGCAGACGAGCCCTCGTCGAGCATTTTTTCTTCGGCAGACGAGCCCTCGTCGAAGAAAAGGTCCTCGGCAGACGAGCCCTCGTCGAGCATTTTTTCTTCGGCAGACAAGCCCTCGTCGAGCATTTTTTCTTCGGCAGACGAGCCCTCGTCGAAGAAAAGGTCCTCGGCAGACGAGCCCTTGTCGAGCATTTTTTCTTCGGCAGACGAGCCCTCGTCGAAGAAAAGGTCCTCGGCAGACGAGCCCTCGTCGAGCATTTTTTCTTCGGCAGACGAGCCCTCGTCGAGCATTTTTTCTTCGGCAGACGAGCCCTCGTCGAAGAAAAGGTCCTCGGCAGACGAGCCCTCGTCGAGCATTTTTTCTTCGGCAGATGAGCCCTCGTCGAAGAAAAGGTCCTCGGCAGACGAGCCCTCGTCGAGCATTTTTTCTTTGGCAGACGAGCCCTCGTCGAAGAAAAGGTCCTCGGCAGACGAGCCCTCGTCGAGCATTTTTTCTTCGGCAGACGAGCCCTCGTCGAGCATTTTTTCTTCGGCAGACGAGCCCTCGTCGAAGAAAAGGTCCTCGGCAGACGAGCCCTCGTCGAGCATTTTTTCTTCGGCAGACGAGCCCTCGTCGAGCATTTTTTCTTCGGCAGACGAGCCCTCGTCGAAGAAAAGGTCCTCGGCAGACGAGCCCTCGTCGAGCATTTTTTCTTCGGCAGACGAGCCCTCGTCGAAGAAAAGGTCCTTGGCAGACGAGCCCTCGTCAAGCATTTTTTCTTCGGCAGACGAGCCCTCGTCGAGCATTTTTTCTTCGGCAGACGAGCCCTCGTCGAGCATTTTTTCTTCGGCAGACGAGCCCTCGTCGAAGAAAAGGTCCTCGGCAGACGAGCCCTCGTCGAGCATTTTTTCTTCGGCAGACGAGCCCTCGTCGAGCATTTATTCTTCGGCAGACGAGCCCTCGTCAAAGAAAAGGTCCTCGGCAGACGAGCCCACGTCGAGCATTTTTTCTTCGGCAGACGATCCCTCGTCGAAGAAAAGGTTCTCGGCAGACGAGCCCTCGTCGAGCATTTTTTCTTCGGCATACTAGCCCTCGTCGAGCATTTTTTCTTCGGCAGACGAGCCCTCGTCGAGCATTTTTTCTTCGGCAGACGAGCCCTCGTCGAAGAAAAGGTTCTCGGCAGAAGAGCCCTCGTCGAGCATTTTTTCTTCGGCATACTAGCCCTCGTCGAGCATTTTTTCTTCGGCAGACGAGCCCTCGTCGAGCATTTTTTCTTCGGCAGACGAGCCCTCGTCGAAGAAAAGGTCCTCGGCAGACGAGCCCTCGTCGAGCATTTTTTCTTCGGCAGACGAGCCCTCGTCGAAGAAAAGGTCCTCGGCAGACGAGCCCTCGTCGAGCATTTTTTCTTCGGCAGACGAGCCCTCGTCGAGCATTTTTTCTTCGGCAGACGAGCCCTCGTCGAAGAAAAGGTCCTCGGCAGACGAGCCCTCGTCGAGCATTTTTTCTTCGGCAGACGAGCCCTCGTCGAGCATTTTTTCTTCGGCAGACGAGCCCTCGTCGAGCATTTTTTCTTCGGCAGACGAGCCCTCGTCGAAGAAAAGGTCCTCGGCAGACGAGCCCTCGTCGAGCATTTTTTCTTCAGCAGACGAGCCCTCGTCGAAGAAAAGGTCCTCAGCAGACGAGCCCTCGTCGAGCATTTTTTCTTCGGCAGACGAGCCCTCGTCGAGCATTTTTTCTTCGGCAGACGAGCCCTCGTCGAGCATTTTTTCTTCGGCAGACGAGCCCTCGTCGAAGACTTTTTCTTCGGCAGACGAGCCCTCGTCGAGCATTTTTTCTTCGGCAGACGAGCCCTCGTCGAAGAAAAGGTCCTCGGCAGACGAGCCCTCGTCGAGCATTTTTTCTTCGGCAGACGAGCCCTCGTCGAAGAAAAGGTCCTCGGCAGACGAGCCCTCGTCGAGCATTTTTTCTTCGGCAGACGAGCCCTCGTCGAAGAAAAGGTCCTCGGCAGACGAGCCCTCGTCGAGCATTTTTTCTTCGGCAGACGAGCCCTCGTCGAAGAAAAGGTCCTCGGCAGACGAGCCCTCGTCGAGCATTTTTTCTTCGGCAGACGAGCCCTCGTCGAAGAAAAGGTCCTCGGCAGACGAGCCCTCATCGAGCATTTTTTCTTCGGCAGACGAGCCCTCGTCGAGCATTTTTTCTTCGGCAGACGAGCCCTCGTCGAAGAAAAGGTCCTCGGCAGACGAGCCCTCATCGAGCATTTTTTCTTCGGCAGACGAGCCCTCGTCGAAGAAAAGGTCCTCGGCAGACGAGCCCTCGTCGAGCATTTTTTCTTCGGCAGACGAGCCCTCGTCGAAGAAAAGGTCCTCGGCAGACGAGCCCTCGTCGAGCATTTTTTCTTCGGCAGACGAGCCCTCGTCGAGCATTTTTTCTTCGGCAGACGAGCCCTCGTCGAAGAAAAGGTCCTCGGCAGACGAGCCCTCATCGAAGAAAAGGTCCTCGGCAGACGAGCCCTCGTCGAGCATTTTTTCTTCGGCAGACGAGCCCTCGTCGAAGAAAAGGTCCTCGGCAGACGAGCCCTCGTCGAGCATTTTTTCTTCGGCAGACGAGCCCTCGTCGAGCATTTTTTCTTCGGCAGACGAGCCCTCGTCGAGCATTTTTTCTTCGGCAGACGAGCCCTCGTCGAAGAAAAGGTCCTCGGCAGACGAGCCCTCGTCGAGCATTTTTTCTTCGGCAGATGAGCCCTCGTCGAAGAAAAGGTCCTCGGCAGACGAGCCCTCGTCGAGCATTTTTTCTTCGGCAGACGAGCCCTCGTCGAAGAAAAGGTCCTCGGCAGACGAGCCCTCGTCGTGCATTTTTTCTTCGGCAGACGAGCCCTCGTCGAGCATTTTTTCTTCGGCAGACGAGCCCTCGTTGAGCATTTTTTCTTCAGCAGACGAGCCCTCGTCGAAGAAAAGGTCCTCGGCAGACGAGCCCTCGTCGAGCATTTTTTCTTCGGCAGACGAGCCCTCGTCGAGCATTTTTTCTTCGGCAGACGAGCCCTCGTCGAGCATTTTTTCTTCGGCAGACGAGCCCTCGTCGAAGAAAATGTCCTCGGCAGACGAGCCCTCGTCGAAGAAAAGGTCCTCGGCAGACGAGCCCTCGTCGAGCATTTTTTCTTCGGCAGACGAGCCCTCGTCGAAGAAAAGGTCCTCGGCAGACGAGCCCTCGTCGAGCATTTTTTCTTCGCCAGACGAGCCCTCGTCGAGCATTTTTTCTTCGGCAGACGAGCCCTCGTCGAGCATTTTTTCTTCGCCAGACGAGCCCTCGTCGAAGAAAAGGTCCTCGGCAGACGAGCCCTCGTCGAGCATTTTTTCTTCGGCAGACGAGCCCTCGTCGAGCATTTTTTCTTCGGCAGACGAGCCCTCGTCGAGCATTTTTTCTTCGGCAGACGAGCCCTCGTCGAGCATTTTTTCTTCGGCAGACGAGCCCTCGTCGAAGAAATGGTCCTCGGCAGACGAGCCCTCGTCGAAGAAAAGGTCCTCGGCAGACGAGCCCTCGTCGAAGAAAAGGTCCTCGGCAGACGAGCCCTCGTCGAGCATTTTTTCTTCGGCAGACGAGCGCTCGTCGAGCATTTTTTCTTCGGCAGACGAGCCCTCGTCGAAGAAAAGGTCCTCGGCAGACGAGCCCTCGTCGAGCATTTTTTCTTCGGCAGACGAGCCCTAGTCGAAGAAAAGGTCCTCGGCAGACGAGCCCTCGTCGAGCATTTTTTCTTCGGCAGACGAGCCCTCGTCGAAGAAAAGGTCCTCGGCAGACGAGCCATCGTCGAGCATTTTTTCTTCGGCAGACGAGCCCTCGTCGAGCATTTTTTCTTCGGCAGACGAGCCCTCGTCGAGCATTTTTTCTTCGGCAGACGAGCCCTCGTCGAGCATTTTTTCTTCGGCAGACTGCCCTCGTCGAACATTTTTTCTTCGGCAGACGAGCCCTCGTCGAAGAAAAGGTCCTCGGCAGACGAGCCCTCGTCGAGCATTTTTTCTTCGGCAGACGAGCCCTCGTCGAGCATTTTTTCTTCGGCAGACGAGCCCTCGTTGAGCATTTTTTCTTCGGCAGACGAGCCCTCGTCGAAGAAAAAGTCCTCGGCAGACGAGCCCTCGTCGAGCATTTTTTCTTCGGCAGACGAGCCCTCGTCGAAGAAAATGTCCTCGGCAGACGAGCCCTCGTCGAAGAAAAGGTCCTCGGCAGACGAGCCGTCGTCGAGCATTTTTTCTTCGGCAGACGAGCCCTCGTCGAAGAAAAGGTCCTCGGCAGACGAGCCCTCGTCGAGCATTTTTTCTTCGGCAGACGAGCCCTCGTCGAGCATTTTTTCTTCGGCAGACGAGCCCTCGTCGAAGAAAAGGTCCTCGGCAGACGAGCCCTCGTCGAAGAAAAGGTCCTCGGCAGACGAGCCCTCGTCGAGCATTTTTTCTTCCTCAGACGAGCCCTCGTCGAGCATTTTTTCTTCGGCAGACGAGCCCTCGTCGAGCATTTTTTCTTCGGCAGACGAGCCCTCGTCGAAGAAATGGTCCTCGGCAGACGAGCCCTCGTCGAAGAAAAGGTCCTCGGCAGACGAGCCCTCGTCGAAGAAAAGGTCCTCGGCAGACGAGCCCTCGTCGAGCATTTTTTCTTCGGCAGACGAGCCCTCGTCAAGCATTTTTTCTTCGGCAGACGAGCCCTCGTCGAAGAAAAGGTCCTCGGCAGACGAGCCCTCGTCGAGCATTTTTTCTTCGGCAGACGAGCCCTCGTCGAGCATTTTTTCTTCGGCAGACGAGCCCTCGTCGAAGAAAAGGTCCTCGGCAGACGAGCCCTCGTCGAGCGTTTTTTCTTCGGCAGACGAGCCCTCTTCGAGCATTTTTTCTTCGGCAGACGAGCCCTCGTCGAGCATTTTTTCTTCGGCAGACGAGCCCTCGTCGAAGAAAAGGACCTCGGCAGACGAGCCCTCGTCGAGCATTTTTTCTTCGGCAGACGAGCCCTCGTCGAGCATTTTTTCTTCGGCAGACGAGCCCTCGTCGAAGAAAAGGTCCTCGGCAGACGAGCCCTCGTCGAAGAACAGGTCCTCGGCAGACGAGCCCTCGTCGAGCATTTTTTCTTCGGCAGACGAGCCCTCGTCGAAGAAAAGGTCTTCGGCAGACGAGCCCTCGTCGAAGACTTTTTCTTCGGCAGACGAGCCCTCGTCGAGCATTTTTTCTTCGGCAGACGAGCCCTCGTCGAAGAAAAGGTCCTCGGCAGACGAGCCCTCGTCGAGCATTTTTTCTTCGGCAGACGAGCCCTCGTCGAAGAAAAGGTCCTCGGCAGACGAGCCCTCGTCGAGCATTTTTTCTTCGGCAGACGAGCCCTCGTCGAAGAAAAGGTCCTCGGCAGACGAGCCCTCGTCGAGCATTTTTTCTTCGGCAGACGAGCCCTCGTCGAAGAAAAGGTCCTCGGCAGACGAGCCCTCGTCGAGCATTTTTTCTTCGGCAGACGAGCCCTCGTCGAAGAAAAGGTCCTCGGCAGACGAGCCCTCATCGAGCATTTTTTCTTCGGCAGACGAGCCCTCGTCGAGCATTTTTTCTTCGGCAGACGAGCCCTCGTCGAAGAAAAGGTCCTCGGCAGACGAGCCCTCATCGAGCATTTTTTCTTCGGCAGACGAGCCCTCGTCGAAGAAAAGGTCCTCGGCAGACGAGCCCTCGTCGAGCATTTTTTCTTCGGCAGACGAGCCCTCGTCGAAGAAAAGGTCCTCGGCAGACGAGCCCTCGTCGAGCATTTTTTCTTCGGCAGACGAGCCCTCGTCGAGCATTTGTTCTTCGGCAGACGAGCCCTCGTCGAAGAAAAGGTCCTCGGCAGACGAGCCCTCATCGAAGAAAAGGTCCTCGGCAGACGAGCCCTCGTCGAGCATTTTTTCTTCGGCAGACGAGCCCTCGTCGAAGAAAAGGTCCTCGGCAGACGAGCCCTCGTCGAGCATTTTTTCTTCGGCAGACGAGCCCTCGTCGAGCATTTTTTTCTTCGGCAGACGAGCCCCTCGTCGAGCATTTTTTCTTCGGCAGACGAGCCCTCGTCGAAGAAAAGGTCCTCGGCAGACGAGCCCTCGTCGAGCATTTTTTCTTCGGCAGATGAGCCCTCGTCGAAGAAAAGGTCCTCGGCAGACGAGCCCTCGTCGAGCATTTTTTCTTCGGCAGACGAGCCCTCGTCGAAGAAAAGGTCCTCGGCAGACGAGCCCTCGTCGTGCATTTTTTCTTCGGCAGACGAGCCCTCGTCGAGCATTTTTTCTTCGGCAGACGAGCCCTCGTTGAGCATTTTTCTTCAGCAGACGAGCCCTCGTCGAAGAAAAGGTCCTCGGCAGACGAGCCCTCGTCGAGCGTTTTTTCTTCGGCAGACGAGCCCTCGTCGAGCATTTTTTCTTCGGCAGACGAGCCCTCGTCGAAGAAAATGTCCTCGGCAGACGAGCCCTCGTCGAAGAAAAGGTCCTCGGCAGACGAGCCCTCGTCGAGCATTTTTTCTTCGGCAGACGAGCCCTCGTCGAAGAAAAGGTCCTCGGCAGACGAGCCCTCGTCGAGCATTTTTTCTTCGCCAGACGAGCCCTCGTCGAGCATTTTTTCTTCGGCAGACGAGCCCTCGTCGAGCATTTTTTCTTCGGCAGACGAGCCCTCGTCGAAGAAAAGGTCCTCGGCAGACGAGCCCTCGTCAAAGAAAAGGTCCTCGGCAGACGAGCCCTCGTCGAGCATTTTTTCTCGGCAGACGAGCCCTCGTCGAGCATTTTTTCTTCGGCAGACGAGCCCTCGTCGAGCATTTTTTCTTCGGCAGACGAGCCCTCGTCGAGCATATTTTCTTCGGCAGACGAGCCCTCGTCGAAGAAATGGTCCTCGGCAGACGAGCCCTCGTCGAAGAAAAGGTCCTCGGCAGACGAGCCCTCGTCGAAGAAAAGGTCCTCGGCAGACGAGCCCTCGTCGAGCATTTTTTCTTCGGCAGACGAGCCCTCGTCGAGCATTTTTTCTTCGGCAGACGAGCCCTCGTCGAAGAAAAGGTCCTCGGCAGACGAGCCCTCGTCGAGCATTTTTTCTTCGGCAGACGAGCCCTCGTCGAAGAAAAGGTCCTCGGCAGACGAGCCCTCGTCGAGCATTTTTTCTTCGGCAGACAAGCCCTCGTCGAAGAAAAGGTCCTCGGCAGACGAGCCCTCGTCGAGCATTTTTTCTTCGGCAGACGAGCCCCTCGTCGAGCATTTTTTCTTCGGCAGACGAGCCCTCGTCGAGCATTTTTTCTTCGGCAGACTGCCCTCGTCGAACATTTTTTCTTCGGCAGACGAGCCCTCGTCGAAGAAAAGGTCCTCGGCAGACGAGCCCTCGTCGAGCATTTTTTCTTCGGCAGACGAGCCCTCGTCGAGCATTTTTCTTCGGCAGACGAGCCCTCGTTGAGCATTTTTTCTTCGGCAGACGAGCCCTCGTCGAAGAAAAAGTCCTCGGCAGACGAGCCCTCGTCGAGCATTTTTTCTTCGGCAGACGAGCCCTCGTCGAAGAAAATGTCCTCGGCAGACGAGCCCTCGTCGAAGAAAAGGTCCTCGGCAGACGAGCCCTCGTCGAGCATTTTTTCTTCGGCAGACGAGCCCTCGTCGAAGAAAAGGTCCTCGGCAGACGAGCCCTCGTCGAGCATTTTTTCTTCGGCAGACGAGCCCTCGTCGAGCATTTTTTCTTCGGCAGACGAGCCCTCGTCGAGCATTTTTTCTTCGGCAGACGAGCCCTCGTCGAAGAAAAGGTCCTCGGCAGACAAGCCCTCGTCGAAGAAAAGGTCCTCGGCAGACGAGCCCTCGTCGAGCATTTTTTCTTCGGCAGACGAGCCCTCGTCGAGCATTTTTTCTTCGGCAGACGAGCCCTCGTCGAGCATTTTTTCTTCGGCAGACGAGCCCTCGTCGAGCATTTTTTCTTCGGCAGACGAGCCCTCGTCGAAGAAATGGTCCTCGGCAGACGAGCCCTCGTCGAAGAAAAGGTCCTCGGCAGACGAGCCCTCGTCGAAGAAAAGGTCCTCGGCAGACGAGCCCTCGTCGAGCATTTTTTCTTCGGCAGACGAGCCCTCGTCAAGCATTTTTTCTTCGGCAGACGAGCCCTCGTCGAAGAAAAGGTCCTCGGCAGACGAGCCCTCGTCGAGCATTTTTTCTTCGGCAGACGAGCCCTCGTCGAGCATTTTTTCTTCGGCAGACGAGCCCTCGTCGAAGAAAAGGTCCTCGGCAGACGAGCCCTCGTCGAGCGTTTTTTCTTCGGCAGACGAGCCCTCTTCGAGCATTTTTTCTTCGGCAGACGAGCCCTCGTCGAGCATTTTTTCTTCGGCAGACGAGCCCTCGTCGAAGAAAAGCTCCTCGGCAGACGAGCCCTCGTCGAGCATTTTTTCTTCGGCAGACGAGCCCTCGTCGAGCATTTTTTCTTCGGCAGACGAGCCCTCGTCGAAGAAAAGGTCCTCGGCAGACGAGCCCTCGTCGAGCATGTTTTCTTCGGCAGACGAGCCCTCGTCGAGCATTTTTTCTTCGGCAGACGAGCCCTCGTCGAAGAAAAGGTCCTCGGCAGACGAGCCCTCGTCGAAGAACAGGTCCTCGGCAGACGAGCCCTCGTCGAGCATTTTTTCTTCGGCAGACGAGCCCTCGTCGAGCATTTTTTCTTCGGCAGACGAGCCCTCGTCGAAGAAAAGGTCCTCGGCAGACGAGCCATCGTCGAAGAAAAGGTCCTCGGCAGACGAGCCCTCGTCGAGCATTTTTTCTTCGGCAGACGAGCCCTCGTCGAAGAAAAGGTCCCCGGCAGACGAGCCCTCGTCGAGCATTTTTTCTTCGGCAGACGAGCCCTCGTCGAAGAAAAGGTCCTCGGCAGACGAGCCCTCGTCGAGCATTTTTTCTTCGGCAGACGAGCCCTCGTCGAAGAAAAGGTCCTCGGCAGACGAGCCCTCGTCGAGCATTTTTTCTTCGGCAGACGAGCCCTCGTCGAAGAAAAGGTCCTCGGCAGACGAGCCCTCGTCGAGCATTTTTTCTTCGGCAGACGAGCCCTCGTCGAGCATTTTTTCTTCGGCAGACGAGCCCTCGTCGAGCATTTTTTCTTCGGCAGACGAGCCCTCGTCGAGCATTTTTTCTTCGGCAGACGAGCCCTCGTCGAGCATTTTTTCTTCGGCAGACGAGCCCTCATCGAAGAAAAGGTCCTCGGCAGACGAGCCCTCGTCGAGCATTTTTTCTTCGGCAGACGAGCCCTCATCGAGCATTTTTTCTTCGGCAGACGAGCCCTCGTCGAAGGAAAAGGTCCTCGGCAGACGAGCCCTCGTCGAGCATTTTTTCTTCGGCAGACGAGCCCTCGTCGAAGAAAAGGTCCTCGGCAGACGAGCCCTCGTCGAGCATTTTTTCTTCGGCAGACGAGCCCTCGTCGAGCATTTTTTCTTCGGCAGACGAGCCCTCGTCGAAGAAAAGGTCCCCGGCAGACGAGCCCTCGTCGAAGAAAAGGTCCCCGGCAGACGAGCCCTCGTCGAACATTTTTTCTTCGGCAGACGAGCCCTCGTCGAAGAAAAGGTCCCCGGCAGACGAGCCCTCGTCGAAGAAAAGGTCCTCGGCAGACGAGCCCTCGTCGAGCATTTTTTCTTCGGCAGACGAGCCCTCGTCGAAGAAAAGGTCCTCGGCAGACGAGCCCTCGTCGAGCATTTTTTCTTCGGCAGACGAGCCCTCGTCGAAGAAAAGGTCCTCGGCAGACGAGCCCTCGTCGAGCATTTTTTCTTCGGCAGACGAGCCCTCGTCGAGCATTTTTTCTTCGGCAGACGAGCCCTCGTCGAAGAAAAGGTCCTCGGCAGACGAGCCCTCGTCGAGCATTTTTTCTTCGGCAGACGAGCCCTCGTCGAGCATTTTTTCTTCGGCAGACGAGCCCTCGTCGAAGAAAAGGTCCTCGGCAGACGAGCCCTCGTCGAGCATTTTTTCTTCGGCAGACGAGCCCTCGTCGAAGAAAAGGTCCTCGGCAGACGAGCCCTCGTCGAGCATTTTTTCTTCGGCAGACGAGCCCTCGTCGAGCATTTTTTCTTCGGCAGACGAGCCCTCGTCGAAGGAAAGGTCCTCGGCAGACGAGCCCTCGTCGAGCATTTTTTCTTCGGCAGACGAGCCCTCGTCGAAGAAAAGGTCCTCGGCAGACGAGCCCTCGTCGAGCATTTTTTCTTCGGCAGACGAGCCCTCGTCGAAGAAAAGGTCCTCGGCAGACGAGCCCTCGTCGAGCATTTTTTCTTCGGCAGATGAGCCCTCGTCGAGCATTTTTTCTTCGGCAGACGAGCCCTCGTCGAGCATTTTTTCTTCGGCAGACGAGCCCTCGTCGAGCATTTTTTCTTCGGCAGACTGCCCTCGTCGAACATTTTTTCTTCGGCAGACGAGCCCTCGTCGAAGAAAAGGTCCTCGGCAGACGAGCCCTCGTCGAGCATTTTTTCTTCGGCAGACGAGCCCTCGTCGAAGAAAAGGTCCTCGGCAGACGAGCCCTCGTCGAAGAAAAGGTCCTCGGCAGACGAGCCCTCGTCGAGCACTTTTTCTTCGGCAGACGAGCCCTCGTCGAGCATTTTTTCTTCGGCAGACGAGCCCTCGTCGAAGAAAAGGTCCTCGGCAGACGAGCCCTCGTCGAGCATTTTTTCTTCGGCAGACGAGCCCTCGTCGAGCATTTTTTCTTCGGCAGACGAGCACTCGTCGAGCATTTTTTCTTCGGCAGACGAGCCCTCGTCGAAGAAAAGGTCCCTGGCAGACGAGCCCTCGTCGAGCATTTTTTCTTCGGCAGACGAGCCCTCGTCGAAGAAAAGGTCCTCGGCAGACGAGCCCTCGTCGAGCATTTTTTCTTCGGCAGACGAGCCCTCGTCGAAGAAAAGGTCCTCGGCAGACAAGCCCTCGTCGAGCATTTTTTCTTCGGCAGACGAGCCCTCGTCGAAGAAAAGGTCCTCGGCAGACGAGCCCTCGTCGAGCATTTTTTCTTCGGCAGACGAGCCCTCGTCGAGCATTTTTTCTTCGGCAGACGAGCCCTCGTCGAGCATTTATTCTTCGGCAGACGAGCCCTCGTCGAAGAAAAGGTCCTCGGCAGACGAGCCCTCGTCGAAGAAAAGGTCCTCGGCAGACGAGCCCTCGTCGAACATTTTTTCTTCGGCAGACGAGCCCTCGTCGAAGAAAAGGTCCCCGGCAGACGAGCCCTCGTGGAACATTTTTTCTCCGCAGACGAGCCCTTGTCGAAGAAAAGGTCCCCGGCATACGTGCCCTCGTCGAACATTTTTTCTTCGGCAGACGAGCCCTCGTCGAACATTTTTTCTTCGGCAGACGAGCCCTCGTCGAAGAAAAGGTCCCCGGCAGACGAGCCCTCGTCGAAGAAAAGGTCCCCGGCAGATGAGCCCTCGTCGAACATTTTTTCTTCGGCAGACGAACCCTCGTCGAAGAAAAGGTCCCCGGCAGACGAGCCCTCGTCGAAGAAAAGGTCCTCGGCAGACGAGCCCTCGTCGAGCATTTTTTCTTCGGCAGACGAGCCCTCGTCGAAGAAAAGGTCCTCGGCAGACGAGCCCTCGTCGAGCATTTTTTCTTCGGCAGACGAGCCCTCGTCGAAGAAAAGGTCCTCGGCAGACGAGCCCTCGTCGAGCATTTTTTCTTCGGCAGACGAGCCCTCGTCGAAGAAAAGGTCCTCGGCAGACGAGCCCTCGTCGAGCATTTTTTCTTCGGCAGACGAGCCCTCGTCGAAGAAAAGGTCCTCGGCAGACGAGCCCTCGTCGAGCATTTTTTCTTCGGCAGACGAGCCCTCGTCGAAGAAAAGGTCCTCGGCAGACGAGCCCTCGTCGAGCATTTTTTCTTCGGCAGACGAGCCCTCGTCGAGCATTTTTTCTTCGGCAGACGAGCCCTCGTCGAGCATTTTTTCTTCGGCAGACGAGCCCTCATCGAAGAAAAGGTCCTCGGCAGACGAGCCCTCGTCGAGCATTTTTTCTTCGGCAGACGAGCCCTCGTCGAGCATTTTTTCTTCGGCAGACGAGCCCTCGTCGAAGAAAAGGTCCTCGGCAGACGAGCCCTCGTCGAGCATTTTTTCTTCGGCAGACGAGCCCTCGTCGAAGAAAAGGTCCTCGGCAGACGAGCCCTCGTCGAGCATTTTTTCTTCGGCAGACGAGCCCTCGTCGAGCATTTTTTCTTCGGCAGACGAGCCCTCGTCGAAGAAAAGGTCCCCGGCAGACGAGCCCTCGTCGAAGAAAAGGTCCCCGGCAGACGAGCCCTCGTCGAACATTTTTTCTTCGGCAGACGAGCCCTCGTCGAAGAAAAGGTCCCCGGCAGACGAGCCCTCGTCGAAGAAAAGGTCCTCGGCAGACGAGCCCTCGTCGAGCATTTTTTCTTCGGCAGACGAGCCCTCGTCGAAGAAAAGGTCCTCGGCAGACGAGCCCTCGTCGAGCATTTTTTCTTCGGCAGACGAGCCCTCGTCGAAGAAAAGGTCCTCGGCAGACGAGCCCTCGTCGAGCATTTTTTCTTCGGCAGACGAGCCCTCGTCGAGCATTTTTTCTTCGGCAGACGAGCCCTCGTCGAAGAAAAGGTCCTCGGCAGACGAGCCCTCGTCGAGCATTTTTTCTTCGGCAGACGAGCCCTCGCCGAGCATTTTTTCTTCGGCAGACGAGCCCTCGTCGAGCATTTTTTCTTTGGCAGACGAGCCCTCGTCGAGCATTTTTTCTTCGGCAGACGAGCCCCCGTCGAGCATTTTTTCTTCGGCAGACGAGCCCTCGTCGAAGAAAAGGTCCTCGGCAGACGAGCCCTCGTCGAGCATTTTTTCTTCGGCAGACGAGCCCTCGTCGAAGAAAAGGTCCTCGGCAGACGAGCCCTCGTCGAGCATTTTTTCTTCGGCAGACGAGCCCTCGTCGAGCATTTTTTCTTCGGCAGACGAGCCCTCGTCGAAGAAAAGGTCCTCGGCAGACGAGCCCTCGTCGAGAATTTTTTCTTCGGCAGATGAGCCCTCGTCGAAGAAAAGGTCCTCGGCAGACGAGCCCTCGTCGAGCATTTTTTCTTCGGCAGACGAGCCCTCGTCGAAGAAAAGGTCCTCGGCAGACGAGCCCTCGTCGAGCATTTTTTCTTCGGCAGACGAGCCCTCGTCGAGCATTTTTTCTTCGGCAGACGAGCCCTCGTCGAAGAAAAGGTCCTCGGCAGACGAGCCCTCGTCGAGCATTTTTTCTTCGGCAGACGAGCCCTCGTCGAAGAAAAGGTCCTCGGCAGACGAGCCCTCGTCGAGCATTTTTTCTTCGGCAGACGAGCCCTCGTCGAAGAAAAGGTCCTCGGCAGACGAGCCCTCGTCAAGCATTTTTTCTTCGGCAGACGAGCCCTCGTCGAGCATTTTTTCTTCGGCAGACGAGCCCTCGTCGAGCATTTTTTCTTCGGCAGACGAGCCCTCGTCGAAGAAAAGGTCCTCGGCAGACGAGCCCTCGTCGAGCATTTTTTCTTCGGCAGACAAGCCCTCGTCGAGCATTTTTTCTTCGGCAGACGAGCCCTCGTCGAAGAAAAGGTCCTCGGCAGACGAGCCCACGTCGAGCATTTTTTCTTCGGCAGACGAGCCCTCGTCGAAGAAAAGGTCCTCGGCAGACGAGCCCTCGTCGAGCATTTTTTCTTCGGCAGACGAGCCCTCGTCGAAGAAAAGGTCCTCGGCAGACGAGCCCTCGTCGAGCATTTTTTCTTCGGCAGACGAGCCCTCGTCGAAGAAAAGGTCCTCGGCAGACGAGCCCTTGTCGAGCATTTTTTCTTCGGCAGACGAGCCCTCGTCGAAGAAAAGGTCCTCGGCAGACGAGCCCTCGTCGAGCATTTTTTCTTCGGCAGACGAGCCCCCGTCGAAGAAAAGGTCCTCGGCAGACGAGCCCTCGTCGAGCATTTTTTCTTCGGCAGACGAGCCCTCGTGGAAGAAAAGGTCCTCGGCAGACGAGCCCTCATCGAGCATTTTTTCTTCGGCAGACGAGCCCTCGTCGAGCATTTTTTCTTCGGCAGACGAGCCCTCGTCGAAGAAAAGGTCCTCGGCAGACGAGCCCTCATCGAGCATTTTTTCTTCGGCAGACGAGCCCTCGTCGAAGAAAAGGTCCTCGGCAGACGAGCCCTCGTCGAGCATTTTTTCTTCGGCAGACGAGCCCTCGTCGAAGAAAAGGTCCTCGGCAGACGAGCCCTCGTCGAGCATTTTTTCTTCGGCAGACGAGCCCTCGTCGAGCATTTTTTCTTCGGCAGACGAGCCCTCGTCGAAGAAAAGGTCCTCGGCAGACGAGCTCTCATCGAAGAAAAGGTCCTCGGCAGACGAGCCCTCGTCGAGCATTTTTTCTTCGGCAGACGAGCCCTCGTCGAAGAAAAGGTCCTCGGCAGACGAGCCCTCGTCGAGCATTTTTTCTTCGGCAGTCGAGCCCTCGTCGAGCATTTTTTCTTCGGCAGACGAGCCCTCGTCGAGCATTTTTTCTTCGGCAGACGAGCCCTCGTGGAAGAAAAGGTCCTCGCAGATGAGCCCTCGTCGAGCATTTTTTCTTCGGCAGACGAGCCCTCGTCGAGCATTTTTTCTTCGGCAGACGAGCCCTCGTCGAAGAAAAGGTCCTCGGCAGACGAGCCCTCGTCGAGCATTTTTTCTTCGGCAGACGAGCCCTCGTCGAAGAAAAGGTCCTCGGCAGACGAGCCCTCGTCGAGCATTTTTTCTTCGGCAGACGAGCCCTCGTCGAAGAAAAGGTCCTCGGCAGACGAGCCCTCGTCGAGCATTTTTTCTTCGGCAGACGAGCCCTCGTCGAGCATTTTTTCTTCGGCAGACGAGCCCTCGTCGAAGAAAAGGTCCTCGGCAGACGAGCCCTCATCGAAGAAAAGGTCCTCGGCAGACGAGCCCTCGTCGAACATTTTTTCTTCGGCAGACGAGCCCTCGTCGAAGAAAAGGTCCCCGGCAGACGAGCCCTCGTGGAACATTTTTTCTCCGCAGACGAGCCCTTGTCGAAGAAAAGGTCCCCGGCATACGTGCCCTCGTCGAACATTTTTTCTTCGGCAGACGAGCCCTCGTCGAACATTTTTTCTTCGGCAGACGAGCCCTCGTCGAAGAAAAGGTCCCCGGCAGACGAGCCCTCGTCGAAGAAAAGGTCCCCGGCAGACGAGCCCTCGTCGAACATTTTTTCTTCGGCAGACGAACCCTCGTCGAAGAAAAGGTCCCCGGCAGACGAGCCCTCGTCGAAGAAAAGGTCCTCGGCAGACGAGCCCTCGTCGAGCATTTTTTCTTCGGCAGACGAGCCCTCGTCGAAGAAAAGGTCCTCGGCAGACGAGCCCTCGTCGAGCATTTTTTCTTCGGCAGACGAGCCCTCGTCGAAGAAAAGGTCCTCGGCAGACGAGCCCTCGTCGAGCATTTTTTCTTCGGCAGACGAGCCCTCGTCGAAGAAAAGGTCCTCGGCAGACGAGCCCTCGTCGAGCATTTTTTCTTCGGCAGACGAGCCCTCGTCGAAGAAAAGGTCCTCGGCAGACGAGCCCTCGTCGAGCATTTTTTCTTCGGCAGACGAGCCCTCGTCGAAGAAAAGGTCCTCGGCAGACGAGCCCTCGTCGAGCATTTTTTCTTCGGCAGACGAGCCCTCGTCGAGCATTTTTTCTTCGGCAGACGAGCCCTCGTCGAGCATTTTTTCTTCGGCAGACGAGCCCTCATCGAAGAAAAGGTCCTCGGCAGACGAGCCCTCGTCGAGCATTTTTTCTTCGGCAGACGAGCCCTCGTCGAGCATTTTTTCTTCGGCAGACGAGCCCTCGTCGAAGAAAAGGTCCTCGGCAGACGAGCCCTCGTCGAGCATTTTTTCTTCGGCAGACGAGCCCTCGTCGAAGAAAAGGTCCTCGGCAGACGAGCCCTCGTCGAGCATTTTTTCTTCGGCAGACGAGCCCTCGTCGAGCATTTTTTCTTCGGCAGACGAGCCCTCGTCGAAGAAAAGGTCCCCGGCAGACGAGCCCTCGTCGAAGAAAAGGTCCCCGGCAGACGAGCCCTCGTCGAACATTTTTTCTTCGGCAGACGAGCCCTCGTCGAAGAAAAGGTCCCCGGCAGACGAGCCCTCGTCGAAGAAAAGGTCCTCGGCAGACGAGCCCTCGTCGAGCATTTTTTCTTCGGCAGACGAGCCCTCGTCGAAGAAAAGGTCCTCGGCAGACGAGCCCTCGTCGAGCATTTTTTCTTCGGCAGACGAGCCCTCGTCGAAGAAAAGGTCCTCGGCAGACGAGCCCTCGTCGAGCATTTTTTCTTCGGCAGACGAGCCCTCGTCGAGCATTTTTTCTTCGGCAGACGAGCCCTCGTCGAAGAAAAGGTCCTCGGCAGACGAGCCCTCGTCGAGCATTTTTTCTTCGGCAGACGAGCCCTCGCCGAGCATTTTTTCTTCGGCAGACGAGCCCTCGTCGAGCATTTTTTCTTTGGCAGACGAGCCCTCGTCGAGCATTTTTTCTTCGGCAGACGAGCCCCCGTCGAGCATTTTTTCTTCGGCAGACGAGCCCTCGTCGAAGAAAAGGTCCTCGGCAGACGAGCCCTCGTCGAGCATTTTTTCTTCGGCAGACGAGCCCTCGTCGAAGAAAAGGTCCTCGGCAGACGAGCCCTCGTCGAGCATTTTTTCTTCGGCAGACGAGCCCTCGTCGAGCATTTTTTCTTCGGCAGACGAGCCCTCGTCGAAGAAAAGGTCCTCGGCAGACGAGCCCTCGTCGAGAATTTTTTCTTCGGCAGATGAGCCCTCGTCGAAGAAAAGGTCCTCGGCAGACGAGCCCTCGTCGAGCATTTTTTCTTTGGCAGACGAGCCCTCGTCGAAGAAAAGGTCCTCGGCAGACGAGCCCTCGTCGAGCATTTTTTCTTCGGCAGACGAGCCCTCGTCGAGCATTTTTTCTTCGGCAGACGAGCCCTCGTCGAAGAAAAGGTCCTCGGCAGACGAGCCCTCGTCGAGCATTTTTTCTTCGGCAGACGAGCCCTCGTCGAAGAAAAGGTCCTCGGCAGACGAGCCCTCGTCGAGCATTTTTTCTTCGGCAGACGAGCCCTCGTCGAAGAAAAGGTCCTCGGCAGACGAGCCCTCGTCAAGCATTTTTTCTTCGGCAGACGAGCCCTCGTCGAGCATTTTTTCTTCGGCAGACGAGCCCTCGTCGAGCATTTTTTCTTCGGCAGACGAGCCCTCGTCGAAGAAAAGGTCCTCGGCAGACGAGCCCTCGTCGAGCATTTTTTCTTCGGCAGACAAGCCCTCGTCGAGCATTTTTTCTTCGGCAGACGAGCCCTCGTCGAAGAAAAGGTCCTCGGCAGACGAGCCCACGTCGAGCATTTTTTCTTCGGCAGACGAGCCCTCGTCGAAGAAAAGGTCCTCGGCAGACGAGCCCTCGTCGAGCATTTTTTCTTCGGCAGACGAGCCCTCGTCGAAGAAAAGGTCCTCGGCAGACGAGCCCTCGTCGAGCATTTTTTCTTCGGCAGACGAGCCCTCGTCGAAGAAAAGGTCCTCGGCAGACGAGCCCTTGTCGAGCATTTTTTCTTCGGCAGACGAGCCCTCGTCGAAGAAAAGGTCCTCGGCAGACGAGCCCTCGTCGAGCATTTTTTCTTCGGCAGACGAGCCCCCGTCGAAGAAAAGGTCCTCGGCAGACGAGCCCTCGTCGAGCATTTTTTCTTCGGCAGACGAGCCCTCGTGGAAGAAAAGGTCCTCGGCAGACGAGCCCTCATCGAGCATTTTTTCTTCGGCAGACGAGCCCTCGTCGAGCATTTTTTCTTCGGCAGACGAGCCCTCGTCGAAGAAAAGGTCCTCGGCAGACGAGCCCTCATCGAGCATTTTTTCTTCGGCAGACGAGCCCTCGTCGAAGAAAAGGTCCTCGGCAGACGAGCCCTCGTCGAGCATTTTTTCTTCGGCAGACGAGCCCTCGTCGAAGAAAAGGTCCTCGGCAGACGAGCCCTCGTCGAGCATTTTTTCTTCGGCAGACGAGCCCTCGTCGAGCATTTTTTCTTCGGCAGACGAGCCCTCGTCGAAGAAAAGGTCCTCGGCAGACGAGCTCTCATCGAAGAAAAGGTCCTCGGCAGACGAGCCCTCGTCGAGCATTTTTTCTTCGGCAGACGAGCCCTCGTCGAAGAAAAGGTCCTCGGCAGACGAGCCCTCGTCGAGCATTTTTTCTTCGGCAGTCGAGCCCTCGTCGAGCATTTTTTCTTCGGCAGACGAGCCCTCGTCGAGCATTTTTTCTTCGGCAGACGAGCCCTCGTGGAAGAAAAGGTCCTCGCAGATGAGCCCTCGTCGAGCATTTTTTCTTCGGCAGACGAGCCCTCGTCGAGCATTTTTTCTTCGGCAGACGAGCCCTCGTCGAAGAAAAGGTCCTCGGCAGACGAGCCCTCGTCGAGCATTTTTTCTTCGGCAGACGAGCCCTCGTCGAAGAAAAGGTCCTCGGCAGACGAGCCCTCGTCGAGCATTTTTTCTTCGGCAGACGAGCCCTCGTCGAAGAAAAGGTCCTCGGCAGACGAGCCCTCGTCGAGCATTTTTTCTTCGGCAGACGAGCCCTCGTCGAGCATTTTTTCTTCGGCAGACGAGCCCTCGTCGAAGAAAAGGTCCTCGGCAGACGAGCCCTCATCGAAGAAAAGGTCCTCGGCAGACAAGCCCTCGTCGAGCATTTTTTCTTCGGCAGACGAGCCCTCGTCGAGCATTTTTTCTTCGGCAGACGAGCCCTCGTCGAAGAAAAGGTCCCCGGCAGACGAGCCCTCGTCGAGAATTTTTTCTTCGGCAGACGAGCCCTCGTCGAAGAAAAGGTCCTCGGCAGACGAGCCCTCGTCGAGCATTTTTTCTTCGGCAGACGAGCCCTCGTCGAAGAAAAGGTCCTCGGCAGACGAGCCCTCGTCGAGCATTTTTTCTTTTGCAGACGAGCCCTCGTCGAGCATTTTTTCTTCGGCAGACGAGCCCTCGTCGAAGAAAAGGTCCTCGGCAGACGAGCCCTCATCGAAGAAAAGGTCCTCGGCAGACGAGCCCTCGTCGAGCATTTTTTCTTCGGCAGACGAGCCCTCGTCGAAGAAAAGGTCCTCGGCAGACGAGCCCTCGTCGAGCATTTTTTCTTCGGCAGACGAGCCCTCGTCGAGCATTTTTTCTTCGGCAGACGAGCCCTCGTCGAGCATTTTTTCTTCGGCAGACGAGCCCTCGTCGAAGAAAAGGTCCTCGGCAGACGAGCCCTCGTCGAGCATTTTTTCTTCGGCAGACGAGCCCTCGTCGAGCATTTTTTCTTCGGCAGATGAGCCCTCGTCGAAGAAAAGGTCCTCGGCAGACGAGCCCTCGTCGAGCATTTTTTCTTCGGCAGACGAGCCCTCGTCGAAGAAAAGGTCCTCGGCAGACGAGCCCTCGTCGAGCATTTTTTCTTCGGCAGACGAGCCCTCGTCGAAGAAAAGGTCCTCGGCAGACGAGCCCTCGTCGAGCATTTTTTCTTCGGCAGACGAGCCCTCGTCGAGCATTTTTTCTTCGGCAGACGAGCCCTCGTCGAAGAAAAGGTCCTCGGCAGACGAGCCCTCGTCGAGCATTTTTTCTTCGGCAGACGAGCCCTCGTCGAGCATTTTTTCTTCGGCAGACGAGCCCTCGTCGAGCATTTTTTCTTCAGCAGACGAGCCCTCGTCGAAGAAAAGGTCCTCGGCAGACGAGCCCTCGTCGAAGAAAAGGTCCTCGGCAGACGAGCCCTCGTCGAGCATTTTTTCTTCGGCAGACGAGCCCTCGTCGAAGAAAAGGTCCTCGGCAGACGAGCCCTCGTCGAGCATTTTTTCTTCGGCAGACGAGCCCTCGTCGAGCATTTTTTCTTCAGCAGACGAGCCCTCGTCGAAGAAAAGGTCCTCGGCCGACGAGCCATCGTCGAGCATTTTTTCTTCGGCAGACGAGCCCTCGTCGAGCATTTTTTCTTCGGCAGACGAGCCCTCGTCGAGCATTTTTTCTTCGGCAGACGAGCCCTCGTCGAAGAAAAGGTCCTCGGCAGACGAGCCCTCGTCGAGCATTTTTTCTTCGGCAGACGAGCCCTCGTCGAAGAAAAGGTCCTCGGCAGACGAGCCCTCGTCGAGCATTTTTTCTTCGGCAGACGAGCCCTCGTCGAAGAAAAGGTCCTCGGCAGACGAGCCCTCGTCGAGCATTTTTTCTTCGGCAGACGAGCCCTCGTCGAAGAAAAGGTCCTCGGCAGACGAGCCCTCGTCGAGCATTTTTTCTTCGGCAGACGAGCCCTCGTCGAGCATTTTTTCTTCGGCAGACGAGCCCTCGTCGAAGAAAAGGTCCTCGGCAGACGAGCCCTCGTCGAGCATTTTTTCTTCGGCAGACGAGCCCTCGTCGAGCATGTTTTCTTCGGCAGACGAGCCCTCGTCGAGCATTTTTTCTTCGGCAGACGAGCCCTCGTCGAGCATTTTTTCTTCGGCAGACGAGCCCTCATCGAAGAAAAGGTCCTCGGCAGACGAGCCCTCGTCGAGCATTTTTTCTTCGGCAGACGAGCCCTCGTCGAGCATTTTTTCTTCGGCAGACGAGCCCTCGTCGAAGAAAAGGTCCTCGGCAGACGAGCCCTCGTCGAGCATTTTTTCTTTGGCAGACGAGCCCTCGTCGAAGAAAAGGTCCTCGGCAGACGAGCCCTCGTCGAGCATTTTTTCTTCGGCAGACGAGCCCTCGTCGAGCATTTTTTCTTCGGCAGACGAGCCCTCGTCGAAGAAAAGGTCCCCGGCAGACGAGCCCTCGTCGAAGAAAAGGTCCCCGGCAGACGAGCCCTCGTCGAACATTTTTTCTTCGGCAGACGAGCCCTCGTCGAAGAAAAGGTCCCCGGCAGACGAGCCCTCGTCGAAGAAAAGGTCCTCGGCAGACGAGCCCTCGTCGAGCATTTTTTCTTCGGCAGACGAGCCCTCGTCGAGCATTTTTTCTTCGGCAGACGAGCCCTCGTCGAGCATTTTTTCTTCGGCAGACGAGCCCTCGTCGAGCATTTTTTCTTCGGCAGACGAGCCCTCGTCGAAGAAAAGGTCCTCGGCAGACGAGCCCTCGTCGAAGAAAAGGTCCTCGGCAGACGAGCCCTCGTCGAACATTTTTTCTTCGGCAGACGAGCCCTCGTCGAAGAAAAGGTCCCCGGCAGACGAGCCCTCGTGGAACATTTTTTCTCCGCAGATGAGCCCTCGTCGAAGAAAAGGTCCCCGGCATACGTGCCCTCGTCGAACATTTTTTCTTCGGCAGACGAGCCCTCGTCGAACATTTTTTCTTCGGCAGACGAGCCCTCGTCGAAGAAAAGGTCCCCGGCAGACGAGCCCTCGTCGAAGAAAAGGTCCCCGGCAGACGAGCCCTCGTCGAACATTTTTTCTTCGGCAGACGAGCCCTCGTCGAAGAAAAGGTCCCCGGCAGACGAGCCCTCGTCGAAGAAAAGGTCCTCGGCAGACGAGCCCTCGTCGAGCATTTTTTCTTCGGCAGACGAGCCCTCGTCGAAGAAAAGGTCCTCGGCAGACGAGCCCTCGTCGAGCATTTTTTCTTCGGCAGACGAGCCCTCGTCGAAGAAAAGGTCCTCGGCAGACGAGCCCTCGTCGAGCATTTTTTCTTCGGCAGACGAGCCCTCGTCAAAGAAAAGGTCCTCGGCAGACGAGCCCTCGTCGAGCATTTTTTCTTCGGCAGACGAGCCCTCGTCGAAGAAAAGGTCCTCGGCAGACGAGCCCTCGTCGAGCATTTTTTCTTCGGCAGACGAGCCCTCGTCGAGCATTTTTTCTTCGGCAGACGAGCCCTCGTCGAAGAAAAGGTCCTCGGCAGACGAGCCCTCGTCGAGCATTTTTTCTTCGGCAGACGAGCCCTCGTCGAGCATTTTTTCTTCGGCAGACGAGCCCTCATCGAAGAAAAGGTCCTCGGCAGACGAGCCCTCGTCGAGCATTTTTTCTTCGGCAGACGAGCCCTCGTCGAGCATTTTTTCTTCGGCAGACGAGCCCTCGTCGAAGAAAAGGTCCTCGGCAGACGAGCCCTCGTCGAGCATTTTTTCTTCGGCAGACGAGCCCTCGTCGAAGAAAAGGTCCTCGGCAGACGAGCCCTCGTCGAGCATTTTTTCTTCGGCAGACGAGCCCTCGTCGAGCATTTTTTCTTCGGCAGACGAGCCCTCGTCGAAGAAAAGGTCCCCGGCAGACGAGCCCTCGTCGAAGAAAAGGTCCCCGGCAGACGAGCCCTCGTCGAACATTTTTTCTTCGGCAGACGAGCCCTCGTCGAAGAAAAGGTCCCCGGCAGACGAGCCCTCGTCGAAGAAAAGGTCCTCGGCAGACGAGCCCTCGTCGAGCATTTTTTCTTCGGCAGACGAGCCCTCGTCGAAGAAAAGGTCCTCGGCAGACGAGCCCTCGTCGAGCATTTTTTCTTCGGCAGACGAGCCCTCGTCGAAGAAAAGGTCCTCGGCAGACGAGCCCTCGTCGAGCATTTTTTCTTCGGCAGACGAGCCCTCGTCGAAGAAAAGGTCCTCGGCAGACGAGCCCTCGTCGAGCATTTTTTCTTCGGCAGACGAGCCCTCGTCGAGCATTTTTTCTTCGGCAGACGAGCCCTCGTCGAAGAAAAGGTCCTCCGCAGACGAGCCCTCGTCGAGCATTTTTTCTTCGGCAGACGAGCCCTCGTCGAAGAAAAGGTCCTCGGCAGACGAGCCCTCGTCGAGCATTTTTTCTTCGGCAGACGAGCCCTCGTCGAGCATTTTTTCTTCGGCAGACGAGCCCTCGTCGAAGGAAAGGTCCTCGGCAGACGAGCCCTCGTCGAGCATTTTTTCTTCGGCAGACGAGACCTCGTCGAGCATTTTTTCTTCGGCAGACGAGCCCTCGTCGAAGAAAAGGTCCTCGGCAGACGAGCCCTCATCGAAGAAAAGGTCCTCGGCAGACGAGCCCTCGTCGAGCATTTTTTCTTCGGCAGACGAGCCCTCGTCGAAGAAAAGGTCCTCGGCAGACGAGCCCTCGTCGAGCATTTTTTCTTCGGCAGTCGAGCCCTCGTCGAGCATTTTTTCTTCGGCAGACGAGCCCTCGTCGAAGAAAAGGTCCTCGGCAGACGAGCCCTCATCGAAGAAAAGGTCCTCGGCAGACAAGCCCTCGTCGAGCATTTTTTCTTCGGCAGACGAGCCCTCGTCGAAGAAAAGGTCCCCGGCAGACGAGCCCTCGTCGAAGAAAAGGTCCTCGGCAGACGAGCCCTCGTCGAGCATTTTTTCTTCGGCAGACGAGCCCTCGTCGAGCATTTTTTCTTCGGCAGACGAGCCCTCGTCGAAGAAAAGGTCCCCGGCAGACGAGCCCTCGTCGAAGAAAAGGTCCCCGGCAGACGAGCCCTCGTCGAACATTTTTTCTTCGGCAGACGAGCCCTCGTCGAAGAAAAGGTCCCCGGCAGACGAGCCCTCGTCGAAGAAAAGGTCCTCGGCAGACGAGCCCTCGTCGAGCATTTTTTCTTTGGCAGACGAGCCCTCGTCGAAGAAAAGGTCCTCGGCAGACGAGCCCTCGTCGAGCATTTTTTCTTCGGCAGACGAGCCCTCGTCGAGCATTTTTTCTTCGGCAGACGAGCCCTCGTCGAAGAAAAGGTCCCCGGCAGACGAGCCCTCGTCGAAGAAAAGGTCCCCGGCAGACGAGCCCTCGTCGAACATTTTTTCTTCGGCAGACGAGCCCTCGTCGAAGAAAAGGTCCCCGGCAGACGAGCCCTCGTCGAAGAAAAGGTCCTCGGCAGACGAGCCCTCGTCGAGCATTTTTTCTTCGGCAGACGAGCCCTCGTCGAGCATTTTTTCTTCGGCAGACGAGCCCTCGTCGAGCATTTTTTCTTCGGCAGACGAGCCCTCGTCGAGCATTTTTTCTTCGGCAGACGAGCCCTCGTCGAAGAAAAGGTCCTCGGCAGACGAGCCCTCGTCGAAGAAAAGGTCCTCGGCAGACGAGCCCTCGTCGAACATTTTTTCTTCGGCAGACGAGCCCTCGTCGAAGAAAAGGTCCCCGGCAGACGAGCCCTCGTGGAACATTTTTTCTCCGCAGATGAGCCCTCGTCGAAGAAAAGGTCCCCGGCATACGTGCCCTCGTCGAACATTTTTTCTTCGGCAGACGAGCCCTCGTCGAACATTTTTTCTTCGGCAGACGAGCCCTCGTCGAAGAAAAGGTCCCCGGCAGACGAGCCCTCGTCGAAGAAAAGGTCCCCGGCAGACGAGCCCTCGTCGAACATTTTTTCTTCGGCAGACGAGCCCTCGTCGAAGAAAAGGTCCCCGGCAGACGAGCCCTCGTCGAAGAAAAGGTCCTCGGCAGACGAGCCCTCGTCGAGCATTTTTTCTTCGGCAGACGAGCCCTCGTCGAAGAAAAGGTCCTCGGCAGACGAGCCCTCGTCGAGCATTTTTTCTTCGGCAGACGAGCCCTCGTCGAAGAAAAGGTCCTCGGCAGACGAGCCCTCGTCGAGCATTTTTTCTTCGGCAGACGAGCCCTCGTCAAAGAAAAGGTCCTCGGCAGACGAGCCCTCGTCGAGCATTTTTTCTTCGGCAGACGAGCCCTCGTCGAAGAAAAGGTCCTCGGCAGACGAGCCCTCGTCGAGCATTTTTTCTTCGGCAGACGAGCCCTCGTCGAGCATTTTTTCTTCGGCAGACGAGCCCTCGTCGAAGAAAAGGTCCTCGGCAGACGAGCCCTCGTCGAGCATTTTTTCTTCGGCAGACGAGCCCTCGTCGAGCATTTTTTCTTCGGCAGACGAGCCCTCATCGAAGAAAAGGTCCTCGGCAGACGAGCCCTCGTCGAGCATTTTTTCTTCGGCAGACGAGCCCTCGTCGAGCATTTTTTCTTCGGCAGACGAGCCCTCGTCGAAGAAAAGGTCCTCGGCAGACGAGCCCTCGTCGAGCATTTTTTCTTCGGCAGACGAGCCCTCGTCGAAGAAAAGGTCCTCGGCAGACGAGCCCTCGTCGAGCATTTTTTCTTCGGCAGACGAGCCCTCGTCGAGCATTTTTTCTTCGGCAGACGAGCCCTCGTCGAAGAAAAGGTCCCCGGCAGACGAGCCCTCGTCGAAGAAAAGGTCCCCGGCAGACGAGCCCTCGTCGAACATTTTTTCTTCGGCAGACGAGCCCTCGTCGAAGAAAAGGTCCCCGGCAGACGAGCCCTCGTCGAAGAAAAGGTCCTCGGCAGACGAGCCCTCGTCGAGCATTTTTTCTTCGGCAGACGAGCCCTCGTCGAAGAAAAGGTCCTCGGCAGACGAGCCCTCGTCGAGCATTTTTTCTTCGGCAGACGAGCCCTCGTCGAAGAAAAGGTCCTCGGCAGACGAGCCCTCGTCGAGCATTTTTTCTTCGGCAGACGAGCCCTCGTCGAAGAAAAGGTCCTCGGCAGACGAGCCCTCGTCGAGCATTTTTTCTTCGGCAGACGAGCCCTCGTCGAGCATTTTTTCTTCGGCAGACGAGCCCTCGTCGAAGAAAAGGTCCTCCGCAGACGAGCCCTCGTCGAGCATTTTTTCTTCGGCAGACGAGCCCTCGTCGAAGAAAAGGTCCTCGGCAGACGAGCCCTCGTCGAGCATTTTTTCTTCGGCAGACGAGCCCTCGTCGAGCATTTTTTCTTCGGCAGACGAGCCCTCGTCGAAGGAAAGGTCCTCGGCAGACGAGCCCTCGTCGAGCATTTTTTCTTCGGCAGACGAGACCTCGTCGAGCATTTTTTCTTCGGCAGACGAGCCCTCGTCGAAGAAAAGGTCCTCGGCAGACGAGCCCTCATCGAAGAAAAGGTCCTCGGCAGACGAGCCCTCGTCGAGCATTTTTTCTTCGGCAGACGAGCCCTCGTCGAAGAAAAGGTCCTCGGCAGACGAGCCCTCGTCGAGCATTTTTTCTTCGGCAGTCGAGCCCTCGTCGAGCATTTTTTCTTCGGCAGACGAGCCCTCGTCGAAGAAAAGGTCCTCGGCAGACGAGCCCTCGTCGAGCATTTTTTCTTCGGCAGACGAGCCCTCGTCGAGCATTTTTTCTTCGGCAGACGAGCCCTCGTCGAAGAAAAGGTTCTCGGCAGACGAGCCCTCGTCGAGCATTTTTTCTTCGGCAGACGAGCCCTCGTCGAGCATTTTTTCTTCGGCAGACGAGCCCTCGTCGAAGAAAAGGTCCTCGGCAGACGAGCCCTCATCGAAGAAAAGGTCCTCGGCAGACAAGCCCTCGTCGAGCATTTTTTCTTCGGCAGACGAGCCCTCGTCGAAGAAAAGGTCCCCGGCAGACGAGCCCTCGTCGAAGAAAAGGTCCTCGGCAGACGAGCCCTCGTCGAGCATTTTTTCTTCGGCAGACGAGCCCTCGTCGAGCATTTTTTCTTCGGCAGACGAGCCCTCGTCGAAGAAAAGGTCCCCGGCAGACGAGCCCTCGTCGAAGAAAAGGTCCCCGGCAGACGAGCCCTCGTCGAACATTTTTTCTTCGGCAGACGAGCCCTCGTCGAAGAAAAGGTCCCCGGCAGACGAGCCCTCGTCGAAGAAAAGGTCCTCGGCAGACGAGCCCTCGTCGAGCATTTTTTCTTCGGCAGACGAGCCCTCGTCGAAGAAAAGGTCCTCGGCAGACGAGCCCTCGTCGAGCATTTTTTCTTCGGCAGACGAGCCCTCGTCGAAGAAAAGGTCCTCGGCAGACGAGCCCTCGTCGAGCATTTTTTCTTCGGCAGACGAGCCCTCGTCGAGCATTTTTTCTTCGGCAGACGAGCCCTCGTCGAAGAAAAGGTCCTCGGCAGACGAGCCCTCATCGAAGAAAAGGTCCTCGGCAGACGAGCCCTCGTCGAGCATTTTTTCTTCGGCAGACGAGCCCTCGTCGAAGAAAAGGTCCTCGGCAGACGAGCCCTCGTCGAGCATTTTTTCTTCGGCAGTCGAGCCCTCGTCGAGCATTTTTTCTTCGGCAGACGAGCCCTCGTCGAAGAAAAGGTCCTCGGCAGACGAGCCCTCGTCGAGCATTTTTTCTTCGGCAGACGAGCCCTCGTCGAGCATTTTTTCTTCGGCAGACGAGCCCTCGTCGAAGAAAAGGTCCTCGGCAGACGAGCCCTCGTCGAGCATTTTTTCTTCGGCAGACGAGCCCTCGTCGAAGAAAAGGTCCTCGGCAGACGAGCCCTCATCGAAGAAAAGGTCCTCGGCAGACAAGCCCTCGTCGAGCATTTTTTCTTCGGCAGACGAGCCCTCGTCGAAGAAAAGGTCCCCGGCAGACGAGCCCTCGTCGAAGAAAAGGTCCTCGGCAGACGAGCCCTCGTCGAGCATTTTTTCTTCGGCAGACGAGCCCTCGTCGAGCATTTTTTCTTCGGCAGACGAGCCCTCGTCGAAGAAAAGGTCCCCGGCAGACGAGCCCTCGTCGAAGAAAAGGTCCCCGGCAGACGAGCCCTCGTCGAACATTTTTTCTTCGGCAGACGAGCCCTCGTCGAAGAAAAGGTCCCCGGCAGACGAGCCCTCGTCGAAGAAAAGGTCCTCGGCAGACGAGCCCTCGTCGAGCATTTTTTCTTCGGCAGACGAGCCCTCGTCGAAGAAAAGGTCCTCGGCAGACGAGCCCTCGTCGAGCATTTTTTCTTCGGCAGACGAGCCCTCGTCGAAGAAAAGGTCCTCGGCAGACGAGCCCTCGTCGAGCATTTTTTCTTCGGCAGACGAGCCCTCGTCGAGCATTTTTTCTTCGGCAGACGAGCCCTCGTCGAAGAAAAGGTCC
This sequence comes from Harpia harpyja, assembly GCF_026419915.1. NCBI lineage: Eukaryota > Metazoa > Chordata > Aves > Accipitriformes > Accipitridae > Harpia > Harpia harpyja. The sequence goes on along the minus strand of NW_026293251.1, from coordinate 45,038 downwards.
TCGGCAGACGAGCCCTCGTCGAGCATTTTTTCTTCGGCAGACGAGCCCTCGTCGAGCATTTTTTCTTCGGCAGACGAGCCCTCATCGAAGAAAAGGTCCTCGGCAGACGAGCCCTCGTCGAGCATTTTTTCTTCGGCAGACGAGCCCTCGTCGAAGAAAAGGTCCTCGGCAGACGAGCCCTCGTCGAGCATTTTTTCTTCGGCAGACGAGCCCTCGTCGAGCAATTTTTCTTCGGCAGACGAGCCCTCGTCGAACATTTTTTCTTCGGCAGACGAGCCCTCGTCGAGCATTTTTTCTTCGGCAGACGAGCCCTCGTCGAGCATTTTTTCTTCGGCAGACGAGCCCTCGTCGAAGAAAAGGTCCTCGGCAGACGAGCCCTCGTCGAGCATTTTTTCTTCGGCAGACGAGCCCTCGTCGAAGAAAAGGTCCTCGGCAGACGAGCCCTCGTCAAGCATTTTTTCTTCGGCAGACGAGCCCTCGTCGAGCATTTTTTCTTCGGCAGACGAGCCCTCGTCGAGCATTTTTTCTTCGGCAGACGAGCCCTCGTCGAAGAAAAGGTCCTCGGCAGACGAGCCCTCGTCGAGCATTTTTTCTTCGGCAGACGAGCCCTCGTCGAAGAAAAGGTCCTCGGCAGATGAGCCCACGTCGAGCATTTTTTCTTCGGCAGACGAGCCCTCGTCGAAGAAAAGGTTCTCGGCAGACGAGCCCTCGTCGAGCATTTTTTCTTCGGCATACTAGCCCTCGTCGAGCATTTTTTCTTCGGCAGACGAGCCCTCGTCGAGCATTTTTTCTTCGGCAGACGAGCCCTCGTCGAAGAAAAGGTCCTCGGCAGACGAGCCCTCGTCGAGCATTTTTTCTTCGGCAGACGAGCCCTCGTCGAAGAAAAGGTCCTCGGCAGACGAGCCCTCGTCGAGCATTTTTTCTTCGGCAGACGAGCCCTCGTCGAAGAAAAGGTCCTCGGCAGACGAGCCCTCGTCGAGCATTTTTTCTTCGGCAGACGAGCCCTCGTCGAAGAAAAGGTCCTCGGCAGACGAGCCCTCGTCGAGCATTTTTTCTTCGGCAGACGAGCCCTCGTCGAAGAAAAGGTCCTCGGCAGACGAGCCCTCGTCGAGCATTTTTTCTTCGGCAGACGAGCCCTCGTCGAAGAAAAGGTCCTCGGCAGACGAGCCCTCGTCGAGCATTTTTTCTTCGGCAGACGAGCCCTCGTGGAAGAAAAGGTCCTCGGCAGACGAGCCCTCATCGAGCATTTTTTCTTCGGCAGACGAGCCCTCGTCGAGCATTTTTTCTTCGGCAGACGAGCCCTCGTCGAAGAAAAGGTCCTCGGCAGACGAGCCCTCGTCGAGCATTTTTTCTTCGGCAGACGAGCCCTCGTCGAAGAAAAGGTCCTCGGCAGACGAGCCCTCGTCGAGCATTTTTTCTTCGGCAGACGAGCCCTCGTCGAAGAAAAGGTCCTCGGCAGACGAGCCCTCGTCGAGCATTTTTTCTTCGGCAGACGAGCCCTCGTCGAAGAAAAGGTCCTCGGCAGACGAGCCCTCGTCGAAGAAAAGGTCCTCGGCAGACGAGCCCTCATCGAAGAAAAGGTCCTCGGCAGACGAGCCCTCGTCGAGCATTTTTTCTTCGGCAGTCGAGCCCTCGTCGAGCATTTTTTCTTCGGCAGACGAGCCCTCGTCGAGCATTTTTTCTTCGGCAGACGAGCCCTCGTCGAAGAAAAGGTCCTCGGCAGACGAGCCCTCGTCGAGCATTTTTTCTTCGGCAGACGAGCCCTCGTCGAGCATATTTTCTTCGTCAGACGAGCCCTCGTCGAAGAAAAGGTCCTCGGCAGACGAGCCCTCGTCGAGCATTTTTTCTTCGGCAGACGAGCCCTCGTCGAAGAAAAGGTCCTCGGCAGACGAGCCCTCGTCGAGCATTTTTTCTTCGGCAGACGAGCCCTCGTCGAAGAAAAGGTCCTCGGCAGACGAGCCCTCGTCGAGCATTTTTTCTTCGGCAGACGAGCCCTCGTCGAGCATTTTTTCTTCGGCAGACGAGCCCTCGTCGAAGAAAAGGTCCTCGGCAGACGAGCCCTCGTCGAGCATTTTTTCTTCGGCAGACGAGCCCTCGTCGAGCATTTTTTCTTTGGCAGACGAGCCCTCGTCGAAGAAAAGGTCCTCGGCAGACGAGCCCTCATCGAAGAAAAGGTCCTCGGCAGACGAGCCCTCGTCGAGCATTTTTTCTTCGGCAGACGAGCCCTCGTCGAAGAAAAGGTCCTCGGCAGACGAGCCCTCGTCGAGCATTTTTTCTTCGGCAGACGAGCCCTCGTCGAGCATTTTTTCTTCGGCAGACGAGCCCTCGTCGAAGAAAAGGTCCCCGGCAGACGAGCCCTCGTCGAAGAAAAGGTCCTCGGAAGACGAGCCCTCGTCGAGCATTTTTTCTTCGGCAGACGAGCCCTCGTCGAGCATTTTTTCTTCGGCAGACGAGCCCTCGTCGAAGAAAAGGTCCTCGGCAGACGAGCCCTCGTCGAGCATTTTTTCTTCGGCAGACGAGCCCTCGTCGAAGAAAAGGTCCTCGGCAGACGAGCCCTCGTCGAGCATTTTTTCTTCGGCAGACGAGCCCTCGTCGAGCATTTTTTCTTCGGCAGACGAGCCCTCGTCGAAGAAAAGGTCCTCGGCAGACGAGCCCTCGTCGAGCATTTTTTCTTCGGCAGACGAGCCCTCGTCGAGCATTTTTTCTTCGGCAGACGAGCCCTCATCGAAGAAAAGGTCCTCGGCAGACGAGCCCTCGTCGAGCATTTTTTCTTCGGCAGACGAGCCCTCGTCGAAGAAAAGGTCCTCGGCAGACGAGCCCTCGTCGAGCATTTTTTCTTCGGCAGACGAGCCCTCGTCGAGCAATTTTTCTTCGGCAGACGAGCCCTCGTCGAACATTTTTTCTTCGGCAGACGAGCCCTCGTCGAGCATTTTTTCTTCGGCAGACGAGCCCTTGTCGAGCATTTTTTCTTCGGCAGACGAGCCCTCGTCGAAGAAAAGGTCCTCGGCAGACGAGCCCTCGTCGAGCATTTTTTCTTCGGCAGACGAGCCCTCGTCGAAGAAAAGGTCCTCGGCAGACGAGCCCTCGTCAAGCATTTTTTCTTCGGCAGACGAGCCCTCGTCGAGCATTTTTTCTTCGGCAGACGAGCCCTCGTCGAGCATTTTTTCTTCGGCAGACGAGCCCTCGTCGAAGAAAAGGTCCTCGGCAGACGAGCCCTCGTCGAGCATTTTTTCTTCGGCAGACGAGCCCTCGTCGAAGAAAAGGTCCTCGGCAGACGAGCCCACGTCGAGCATTTTTTCTTCGGCAGACGAGCCCTCGTCGAAGAAAAGGTTCTCGGCAGACGAGCCCTCGTCGAGCATTTTTTCTTCGGCATACTAGTCCTCATCGAGCATTTTTTCTTCAGCAGACGAGCCCTCGTCGAGCATTTTTTCTTCGGCAGACGAGCCCTCGTCGAAGAAAAGGTCCTCGGCAGACGAGCCCTCGTCGAGCATTTTTTCTTCAGCAGACGAGCCCTCGTCGAAGAAAAGGTCCTCGGCAGACGAGCCCTCGTCGAGCATTTTTTCTTCGGCAGACGAGCCCTCGTCGAAGAAAAGGTCCTCGGCAGACGAGCCCTCGTCGAGCATTTTTTTCTTCGGCAGACGAGCCCTCGTCGAAGAAAAGGTCCTCGGCAGACGAGCCCTCGTCGAGCATTTTTTCTTCGGCAGACGAGCCCTCGTCGAGCATTTTTTCTTCGGCAGACGAGCCCTCGTCGAAGAAAAGGTCCTCGGCAGACGAGCCCTCGTCGAGCATTTTTTCTTCGGCAGACGAGCCCTCGTCGAGCATTTTTTCTTTGGCAGACGAGCCCTCGTCGAAGAAAAGGTCCTCGGCAGACGAGCCCTCATCGAAGAAAAGGTCCTCGGCAGACGAGCCCTCGTCGAGCATTTTTTCTTCGGCAGACGAGCCCTCGTCGAAGAAAAGGTCCTCGGCAGACGAGCCCTCGTCGAGCATTTTTTCTTCGGCAGACGAGCCCTCGTCGAGCATTTTTTCTTCGGCAGACGAGCCCTCGTCGAAGAAAAGGTCCTCGGCAGACGAGCCCTCGTCGAGCATTTTTTCTTCGGCAGACGAGCCCTCGTCGAGCATTTTTTCTTCGGCAGACGAGCCCTCGTCGAAGAAAAGGTCCCCGGCAGACGAGCCCTCGTCGAAGAAAAGGTCCCCGGCAGACGAGCCCTCGTCGAACATTTTTTCTTCGGCAGACGAGCCCTCGTCGAAGAAAAGGTCCCCGGCAGACGAGCCCTCGTCGAAGAAAAGGTCCTCGGCAGACGAGCCCTCGTCGAGCATTTTTTCTTCGGCAGACGAGCCCTCGTCGAAGAAAAGGTCCTCGGCAGACGAGCCCTCGTCGAGCATTTTTTCTTCGGCAGACGAGCCCTCGTCGAAGAAAAGGTCCTCGGCAGACGAGCCCTCGTCGAGCATTTTTTCTTCGGCAGACGAGCCCTCGTCGAAGAAAAGGTCCTCGGCAGACGAGCCCTCGTCGAGCATTTTTTCTTCGGCAGACGAGCCCTCGTCGAGCATTTTTTCTTCGGCAGACGAGCCCTCATCGAAGAAAAGGTCCTCGGCAGACGAGCCCTCGTCAAGCATTTTTTCTTCGGCAGACGAGCCCTCGTCGAAGAAAAGGTCCTCGGCAGACGAGCCCTCGTCGAGCATTTTTTCTTCGGCAGACGAGCCCTCGTCGAGCAATTTTTCTTCGGCAGACGAGCCCTCGTCGAGCATTTTTTCTTCGGCAGACGAGCCCTCGTCGAGCATTTTTTCTTCGGCAGACGAGCCCTCGTCGAAGAAAAGGTCCTCGGCAGACGAGCCCTCGTCGAGCATTTTTTCTTCGGCAGACGAGCCCCTCGTCGAAGAAAAGGTCCTCGGCAGACGAGCCCTCGTCAAGCATTTTTTCTTCGGCAGACGAGCCCTCGTCGAGCATTTTTTCTTCGGCAGACGAGCCCTCGTCGAGCATTTTTTCTTCGGCAGACGAGCCCTCGTCGAAGAAAAGGTCCTCGGCAGACGAGCCCTCGTCGAGCATTTTTTCTTCGGCAGACGAGCCCTCGTCGAAGAAAAGGTCCTCGGCAGACGAGCCCACGTCGAGCATTTTTTCTTCGGCAGGACGAGCCCTCGTCGAAGAAAAGGTTCTCGGCAGACGAGCCCTCGTCGAGCATTTTTTCTTCGGCATACTAGCCCTCATCGAGCATTTTTTCTTCGGCAGACGAGCCCTCGTCGAGCATTTTTTCTTCGGCAGACGAGCCCTCGTCGAAGAAAAGGTCCTCGGCAGACGAGCCCTCGTCGAGCAATTTTTTCTTCGGCAGACGAGCCCTCGTCGAAGAAAAGGTCTCGGCAGACGAGCCCTCGTCGAGCATTTTTTCTTCGGCAGACGAGCCCCTCGTCGAAGAAAAGGTCCTCGGCAGACGAGCCCTCGTCGAGCATTTTTTCTTCGGCAGACGAGCCCTCGTCGAAGAAAAGGTCCTCGGCAGACGAGCCCTCGTCGAGCATTTTTTCTTCGGCAGACGAGCCCTCGTCGAGCATTTTTTCTTCGGCAGACGAGCCCTCGTCGAAGAAAAGGTCCTCGGCAGACGAGCCCTCGTCGAGCATTTTTTCTTCGGCAGACGAGCCCCTCGTCGAGCATTTTTTCTTTGGCAGACGAGCCCTTCGTCGAAGAAAAGGTCCTCGGCAGACGAGCCCTCATCGAAGAAAAGGTCCCTCGGCAGACGAGCCCTCGTCGAGCATTTTTTCTTCGGCAGACGAGCCCTCGTCGAAGAAAAGGTCCTCGGCAGACGAGCCCTCGTCGAGCATTTTTTCTTCGGCAGACGAGACCCTCGTCGAGCATTTTTTTCTTCGGCAGACGAGCCCTCGTCGAGCATTTTTTTCTTCGGCAGACGAGCCCTCGTCGAAGAAAAGGTCCCTCGGCAGACGAGCCCTCGTCGAGCATTTTTTCTTCGGCAGACGAGCCCTCGTCGAGCATTTTTTCTTCGGCAGACGAGCCCTACGTCGAAGAAAGGTCCCCGGCAGACGAGCCCTCGTCGAAGAAAAGGTCCCCGGCAGACGAGCCCTCGTCGAACATTTTTTCTTCGGCAGACGAGCCCTTCGTCGAAGAAAAGGTCCCCGGCAGACGAGCCCTCGTCGAAGAAAAGGTCCTCGGCAGACGAGCCCTCGTCGAGCATTTTTTCTTCGGCAGACGAGCCCTCGTCGAAGAAAAGGTCCTCGGCAGACGAGCCCTCGTCGAGCATTTTTTCTTCGGCAGACGAGCCCTCGTCGAAGAAAAGGTCCTCGGCAGACGAGCCCTCGTCGAGCATTTTTTCTTCGGCAGACGAGCCCTCGTCGAGCATTTTTTCTTCGGCAGACGAGCCCTCGTCGAAGAAAAGGTCCTCGGCAGACGAGCCCTCGTCGAGCATTTTTTCTTCGGCAGACGAGCCCTCGTCGAGCATTTTTTCTTCGGCAGACGAGCCCTCATCGAAGAAAAGGTCCTCGGCAGACGAGCCCTCGTCGAGCATTTTTTCTTCGGCAGACGAGCCCTCGTCGAAGAAAAGGTCCTCGGCAGACGAGCCCTCGTCGAGCATTTTTTCTTCGGCAGACGAGCCCTCGTCGAGCAATTTTTCTTCGGCAGACGAGCCCTCGTCGAACATTTTTTCTTCGGCAGACGAGCCCTCGTCGAGCATTTTTTTCTTCGGCAGACGAGCCCTCGTCGAGCATTTTTTCTTCGGCAGACGAGCCCTCGTCGAAGAAAAGGTCCTCGGCAGACGAGCCCTCGTCGAGCATTTTTTCTTCGGCAGACGAGCCCTCGTCGAAGAAAAGGTCCTCGGCAGACGAGCCCTCGTCAAGCATTTTTTCTTCGGCAGACGAGCCCTCGTCGAGCATTTTTTCTTCGGCAGACGAGCCCTCGTCGAGCATTTTTTCTTCGGCAGACGAGCCCTCGTCGAAGAAAAGGTCCTCGGCAGACGAGCCCTCGTCGAGCATTTTTTCTTCGGCAGACGAGCCCTCGTCGAAGAAAAGGTCCTCGGCAGACGAGCCCACGTCGAGCATTTTTTCTTCGGCAGACGAGCCCTCGTCGAAGAAAAGGTTCTCGGCAGACGAGCCCTCGTCGAGCATTTTTTCTTCGGCATACTAGCCCTCATCGAGCATTTTTTCTTCGGCAGACGAGCCCTCGTCGAAGAAAAGGTCCTCGGCAGACGAGCCCTCGTCGAGCATTTTTTCTTCGGCAGACGAGCCCTCGTCGAAGAAAAGGTCCTCGGCAGACGAGCCCTCGTCGAGCATTTTTTCTTCGGCAGACGAGCCCTCGTCGAAGAAAAAGGTCCTCGGCAGACGAGCCCTCGTCGAGCATTTTTTCTTCGGCAGACGAGCCCTCGTGGAAGAAAAGGTCCTCGGCAGACGAGCCCTCATCGAGCATTTTTTCTTCGGCAGACGAGCCCTCGTCGAGCATTTTTTCTTCGGCAGACGAGCCCTCGTCGAAGAAAAGGTCCTCGGCAGACGAGCCCTCATCGAGCATTTTTTCTTCGGCAGACGAGCCCTCGTCGAAGAAAAGGTCCTCGGCAGACGAGCCCTCGTCGAGCATTTTTTCTTCGGCAGACGAGCCCTCGTCGAAGAAAAGGTCCTCGGCAGACGAGCCCTCGTCGAGCATTTTTTCTTCGGCAGACGAGCCCTCGTCGAGCATTTTTTCTTCGGCAGACGAGCCCTCATCGAAGAAAAGGTCCTCGGCAGACGAGCCCTCATCGAAGAAAAGGTCCTCGGCAGACGAGCCCTCGTCGAGCATTTTTTCTTCGGCAGTCGAGCCCTCGTCGAGCATTTTTTCTTCGGCAGACGAGCCCTCGTCGAGCATTTTTTCTTCGGCAGACGAGCCCTCGTCGAAGAAAAGGTCCTCGGCAGACGAGCCCTCGTCGAGCATTTTTTCTTCGGCAGACGAGCCCTCGTCGAGCATATTTTCTTCGGCAGACGAGCCCTCATCGAAGAAAAGGTCCTCGGCAGACGAGCCCTCGTCGAGCATTTTTTCTTCGGCAGACGAGCCCTCGTCGAAGAAAAGGTCCTCGGCAGACGAGCCCTCGTCGAGCATTTTTTCTTCGGCAGACGAGCCCTCGTCGAAGAAAAGGTCCTCGGCAGACGAGCCCTCGTCGAGCATTTTTTCTTCGGCAGACGAGCCCTCGTCGAGCATTTTTTCTTCGGCAGACGAGCCCTCGTCGAAGAAAAGGTCCTCGGCAGACGAGCCCTCGTCGAGCATTTTTTCTTCGGCAGACGAGCCCTCGTCGAGCATTTTTTCTTTGGCAGACGAGCCCTCGTCGAAGAAAAGGTCCTCGGCAGACGAGCCCTCGTCGAAGAAAAGGTCCTCGGCAGACGAGCCCTCGTCGAGCATTTTTTCTTCGGCAGACGAGCCCTCGTCGAAGAAAAGGTCCTCGGCAGACGAGCCCTCGTCGAGCATTTTTTCTTCGGCAGACGAGCCCTCGTCGAGCATTTTTTCTTCGGCAGACGAGCCCTCGTCGAGCATTTTTTCTTCGGCAGACGAGCCCTCGTCGAAGAAAAGGTCCTCGGCAGACGAGCCCTCGTCGAGCATTTTTTCTTCGGCAGACGAGCCCTCGTCGAGCATTTTTTCTTCGGCAGACGAGCCCTCGTCGAAGAAAAGGTCCTCGGCAGACGAGCCCTCGTCGAGCATTTTTTCTTCGGCAGACGAGCCCTCGTCGAAGAAAAGGTCCTCGGCAGACGAGCCCTCGTCGAGCATTTTTTCTTCGGCAGACGAGCCCTCGTCGAAGAAAAGGTCCTCGGCAGACGAGCCCTCGTCGAGCATTTTTTCTTCGGCAGACGAGCCCTCGTCGAAGAAAAGGTCCCCGGCAGACGAGCCCTCGTCGAAGAAAAGGTCCTCGGCAGACGAGCCCTCGTCGAGCATTTTTTCTTCGGCAGACGAGCCCTCGTCGAAGAAAAGATCCTCGGCAGACGAGCCCTCGTCGAGCATTTTTTCTTCGGCAGACGAGCCCTCGTCGAGCATATTTTCTTCGGCAGACGAGCCCTCATCGAAGAAAAGGTCCTCGGCAGACGAGCCCTCGTCGAGCATTTTTTCTTCGGCAGACGAGCCCTCGTCGAAGAAAAGGTCCTCGGCAGACGAGCCCTCGTCGAGCATTTTTTCTTCGGCAGACGAGCCCTCGTCGAAGAAAAGGTCCTCGGCAGACGAGCCCTCGTCGAGCATTTTTTCTTCGGCAGACGAGCCCTCGTCGAGCATTTTTTCTTCGGCAGATGAGCCCTCGTCGAAGAAAAGGTCCTCGGCAGACGAGCCCTCGTCGAGCATTTTTTCTTCGGCAGACGAGCCCTCGTCGAGCATTTTTTCTTCGGCAGACGAGCCCTCGTCGAGCATTTTTTCTTCGGCAGACGAGCCCTCGTCGAAGAAAAGGTCCTCGGCAGACGAGCCCTCGTCGAGCATTTTTTCTTCGGCAGACGAGCCCTCGTCGAAGAAAAGGTCCTCGGCAGACGAGCCCACGTCGAGCATTTTTTCTTCGGCAGACGAGCCCTCGTCGAAGAAAAGGTTCTCGGCAGACGAGCCCTCGTCGAGCATTTTTTCTTCGGCATACTAGCCCTCATCGAGCATTTTTTCTTCGGCAGACGAGCCCTCGTCGAGCATTTTTTCTTCGGCAGACGAGCCCTCGTCGAAGAAAAGGTCCTCGGCAGACGAGCCCTCGTCGAGCATTTTTTCTTCGGCAGACGAGCCCTCGTCGAGCATTTTTTCTTCGGCAGACGAGCCCTCGTCAAAGAAAAGGTCCTCGGCAGACGAGCCCTCGTCGAGCATTTTTTCTTCGGCAGACGAGCCCTCGTCGAAGAAAAGGTCCTCGGCAGACGAGCCCTCGTCGAGCATTTTTTCTTCGGCAGACGAGCCCTCGTCGAAGAAAAGGTCCTCGGCAGACGAGCCCTCGTCGAGCATTTTTTCTTCGGCAGACGAGCCCTCGTCGAGCATTTTTCTTCGGCAGACGAGCCCTCGTCGAAGAAAAGGTCCTCGGCAGACGAGCCCTCGTCGAGCATTTTTTCTTCGGCAGACGAGCCCTCGTCGAGCATTTTTTCTTTGGCAGACGAGCCCTCGTCGAAGAAAAGGTCCTCGGCAGACGAGCCCTCATCGAAGAAAAGGTCCTCGGCAGACGAGCCCTCGTCGAGCATTTTTTCTTCGGCAGACGAGCCCTCGTCGAAGAAAAGGTCCTCGGCAGACGAGCCCTCGTCGAGCATTTTTTCTTCGGCAGACGAGCCCTCGTCGAGCATTTTTTCTTCGGCAGACGAGCTCTCGTCGAAGAAAAGGTCCTCGGCAGACGAGCCCTCGTCGAGCATTTTTTCTTCGGCAGACGAGCCCTCGTCGAGCATTTTTTCTTCGGCAGACGAGCCCTCGTCGAAGAAAAGGTCCTCGGCAGACGAGCCCTCGTCGAGCATTTTTTCTTCGGCAGACGAGCCCTCGTCGAAGAAAAGGTCCTCGGCAGACGAGCCCTCGTCGAGCATTTTTCTTCGGCAGACGAGCCCTCGTCGAAGAAAAGGTCCTCGGCAGACGAGCCCTCGTCGAGCATTTTTTCTTCGGCAGACGAGCCCTCGTCGAAGAAAAGGTCCCCGGCAGACGAGCCCTCGTCGAAGAAAAGGTCTCGGCAGACGAGCCCTCGTCGAGCATTTTTTCTTCGGCAGACGAGCCCTCGTCGAAGAAAAGGTCCTCGGCAGACGAGCCCTCGTCGAGCATTTTTTCTTCGGCAGACGAGCCCTCGTCGAAGAAAAGGTCCTCGGCAGACGAGCCTCGTCGAGCATTTTTTCTTCGGCAGACGAGCCCTCGTCGAAGAAAAGGTCCTCGGCAGACGAGCCCTCGTCGAGCATTTTTTCTTCGGCAGACGAGCCCTCGTCGAGCAATTTTTCTTCGGCAGACGAGCCCTCGTCGAACATTTTTTCTTCGGCAGACGAGCCCTCGTCGAGCATTTTTTCTTCGGCAGACGAGCCCTCGTCGAGCATTTTTTCTTCGGCAGACGAGCCCTCGTCGAAGAAAAGGTCCTCGGCAGACGAGCCCTCGTCGAGCATTTTTTCTTCGGCAGACGAGCCCTCGTCGAAGAAAAGGTCCTCGGCAGACGAGCCCTCGTCAAGCATTTTTTCTTCGGCAGACGAGCCCTCGTCGAGCATTTTTTCTTCGGCAGACGAGCCCTCGTCGAGCATTTTTTCTTCGGCAGACGAGCCCTCGTCGAAGAAAAGGTCCCCGGCAGACGAGCCCTCGTCGAAGAAAAGGTCCTCGGCAGACGAGCCCTCGTCGAGCATTTTTTCTTCGGCAGACGAGCCCTCGTCGAAGAAAAGGTCCTCGGCAGACGAGCCCTCGTCGAGCATTTTTTCTTCGGCAGACGAGCCCTCGTCGAAGAAAAGGTCCTCGGCAGACGAGCCCTCGTCGAGCATTTTTTCTTCGGCAGACGAGCCCTCGTCGAAGAAAAGGTCCTCGGCAGACGAGCCCTCGTCGAGCATTTTTTTCTTCGGCAGACGAGCCCTCGTCGAGCAATTTTTCTTCGGCAGACGAGCCCTCGTCGAACATTTTTTCTTCGGCAGACGAGCCCTCGTCGAGCATTTTTTCTTCGGCAGACGAGCCCTCGTCGAGCATTTTTTCTTCGGCAGACGAGCCCTCGTCGAAGAAAAGGTCCTCGGCAGACGAGCCCTCGTCGAGCATTTTTTCTTCGGCAGACGAGCCCTCGTCGAAGAAAAGGTCCTCGGCAGACGAGCCCTCGTCAAGCATTTTTTCTTCGGCAGACGAGCCCTCGTCGAGCATTTTTTCTTCGGCAGACGAGCCCTCGTCGAGCATTTTTCTTCGGCAGACGAGCCCTCGTCGAAGAAAAGGTCCTCGGCAGACGAGCCCTCGTCGAGCATTTTTTCTTCGGCAGACGAGCCCTCGTCGAAGAAAAGGTCCTCGGCAGACGAGCCCACGTCGAGCATTTTTTCTTCGGCAGACGAGCCCTCGTCGAAGAAAAGGTTCTCGCAGACGAGCCCTCGTCGAGCATTTTTTCTTCGGCATACTAGCCCTCATCGAGCATTTTTTCTTCGGCAGACGAGCCCTCGTCGAAGAAAAGGTCCTCGGCAGACGAGCCCTCGTCGAGCATTTTTTCTTCGGCAGACGAGCCCTCGTCGAAGAAAAGGTCCTCGGCAGACGAGCCCTCGTCGAGCATTTTTTCTTCGGCAGACGAGCCCTCGTCGAAGAAAAGGTCCTCGGCAGACGAGCCCTCGTCGAGCATTTTTTCTTCGGCAGACGAGCCCTCGTGGAAGAAAAGGTCCTCGGCAGACGAGCCCTCATCGAGCATTTTTTCTTCGGCAGACGAGCCCTCGTCGAGCATTTTTTCTTCGGCAGACGAGCCCTCGTCGAAGAAAAGGTCCTCGGCAGACGAGCCCTCATCGAGCATTTTTTCTTCGGCAGACGAGCCCTCGTCGAAGAAAAGGTCCTACCCGAGCAGACGAGCCCTCGTCGAGCATTTTTTCTTCGGCAGACGAGCCCTCGTCGAAGAAAAGGTCCTCGGCAGACGAGCCCTCGTCGAGCATTTTTTCTTCGGCAGACGAGCCCTCGTCGAGCATTTTTTCTTCGGCAGACGAGCCCTCATCGAAGAAAAGGTCCTCGGCAGACGAGCCCTCATCGAAGAAAAGGTCCTCGGCAGACGAGCCCTCGTCGAGCATTTTTTCTTCGGCAGATGAGCCCTCGTCGAAGAAAAGGTCCTCGGCAGACGAGCCCTCGTCGAGCATTTTTTCTTCGGCAGACGAGCCCTCGTCGAGCATTTTTTCTTCGGCAGACGAGCCCTCGTCGAAGAAAAGGTCCTCGGCAGACGAGCCCTCGTCGAGCATTTTTTCTTCGGCAGACGAGCCCTCGTCGAGCATTTTTTCTTCGGCAGACGAGCCCTCATCGAAGAAAAGGTCCTCGGCAGACGAGCCCTCATCGAAGAAAAGGTCCTCGGCAGACGAGCCCTCGTCGAGCATTTTTTCTTCGGCAGTCGAGCCCTCGTCGAGCATTTTTTCTTCGGCAGACGAGCCCTCGTCGAGCATTTTTTCTTCGGCAGACGAGCCCTCGTCGAAGAAAGGTCCTCGGCAGACGAGCCCTCGTCGAGCATTTTTTCTTCGGCAGACGAGCCCTCGTCGAGCATATTTTCTTCGGCAGACGAGCCCTCATCGAAGAAAAGGTCCTCGGCAGACGAGCCCTCGTCGAGCATTTTTTCTTCGGCAGACGAGCCCTCGTCGAAGAAAAGGTCCTCGGCAGACGAGCCCTCGTCGAGCATTTTTTCTTCGGCAGACGAGCCCTCGTCGAAGAAAAGGTCCTCGGCAGACGAGCCCTCGTCGAGCATTTTTTCTTCGGCAGACGAGCCCTCGTCGAGCATTTTTTCTTCGGCAGACGAGCCCTCGTCGAAGAAAAGGTCCTCGGCAGACGAGCCCTCGTCGAGCATTTTTTCTTCGGCAGACGAGCCCTCGTCGAAGAAAAGGTCCTCGGCAGACGAGCCCTCGTCGAGCATTTTTTCTTCGGCAGACGAGCCCTCGTCGAGCATTTTTTCTTTGGCAGACGAGCCCTCGTCGAAGAAAAGGTCCTCGGCAGACGAGCCCTCATCGAAGAAAAGGTCCTCGGCAGACGAGCCCTCGTCGAGCATTTTTTCTTCGGCAGACGAGCCCTCGTCGAAGAAAAGGTCCTCGGCAGACGAGCCCTCGTCGAGCATTTTTTCTTCGGCAGACGAGCCCTCGTCGAGCATTTTTTCTTCGGCAGACGAGCCCTCGTCGAAGAAAAGGTCCTCGGCAGACGAGCCCTCGTCGAGCATTTTTTCTTCGGCAGACGAGCCCTCGTCGAGCATTTTTTCTTCGGCAGACGAGCCCTCGTCGAAGAAAAGGTCCTCGGCAGACGAGCCCTCGTCGAGCATTTTTTCTTCGGCAGACGAGCCCTCGTCGAAGAAAAGGTCCTCGGCAGACGAGCCCTCGTCGAGCATTTTTTCTTCGGCAGACGAGCCCTCGTCGAAGAAAAGGTCCTCGGCAGACGAGCCCTCGTCGAGCATTTTTTCTTCGGCAGACGAGCCCTCGTCGAAGAAAAGGTCCCCGGCAGACGAGCCCTCGTCGAAGAAAAGGTCCTCGGCAGACGAGCCCTCGTCGAGCATTTTTTCTTCGGCAGACGAGCCCTCGTCGAAGAAAAGGTCCTCGGCAGACGAGCCCTCGTCGAGCATTTTTTCTTCGGCAGACGAGCCCTCGTCGAAGAAAAGGTCCTCGGCAGACGAGCCCTCGTCGAGCATTTTTTCTTCGGCAGACGAGCCCTCGTCGAGCATTTTTTCTTCGGCAGACGAGCCCTCATCGAAGAAAAGGTCCTCGGCAGACGAGCCCTCATCGAAGAAAAGGTCCTCGGCAGACGAGCCCTCGTCGAGCATTTTTTCTTCGGCAGTCGAGCCCTCGTCGAGCATTTTTTCTTCGGCAGACGAGCCCTCGTCGAGCATTTTTTCTTCGGCAGACGAGCCCTCGTCGAAGAAAAGGTCCTCGGCAGACGAGCCCTCGTCGAGCATTTTTTCTTCGGCAGACGAGCCCTCGTCGAGCATATTTTCTTCGGCAGACGAGCCCTCATCGAAGAAAAGGTCCTCGGCAGACGAGCCCTCGTCGAGCATTTTTTCTTCGGCAGACGAGCCCTCGTCGAAGAAAAGGTCCTCGGCAGACGAGCCCTCGTCGAGCATTTTTTCTTCGGCAGACGAGCCCTCGTCGAAGAAAAGGTCCTCGGCAGACGAGCCCTCGTCGAGCATTTTTTCTTCGGCAGACGAGCCCTCGTCGAGCATTTTTTTCTTCGGCAGACGAGCCCTCGTCGAAGAAAAGGTCCTCGGCAGACGAGCCCTCGTCGAGCATTTTTTCTTCGGCAGACGAGCCCTCGTCGAGCATTTTTTCTTTGGCAGACGAGCCCTCGTCGAAGAAAAGGTCCTCGGCAGACGAGCCCTCGTCGAAGAAAAGGTCCTCGGCAGACGAGCCCTCGTCGAGCATTTTTTCTTCGGCAGACGAGCCCTCGTCGAAGAAAAGGTCCTCGGCAGACGAGCCCTCGTCGAGCATTTTTTCTTCGGCAGACGAGCCCTCGTCGAGCATTTTTTCTTCGGCAGACGAGCCCTCGTCGAAGAAAAGGTCCTCGCAGACGAGCCCTCGTCGAGCATTTTTTCTTCGGCAGACGAGCCCTCGTCGAGCATTTTTTCTTCGGCAGACGAGCCCTCGTCGAAGAAAAGGTCCTCGGCAGACGAGCCCTCGTCGAGCATTTTTCTTCGGCAGACGAGCCCTCGTCGAAGAAAAGGTCCTCGGCAGACGAGCCCTCGTCGAGCATTTTTTCTTCGGCAGACGAGCCCTCGTCGAAGAAAAGGTCCCCGGCAGACGAGCCCTCGTCGAAGAAAAGGTCCTCGGCAGACGAGCCCTCGTCGAGCATTTTTTCTTCGGCAGACGAGCCCTCGTCGAAGAAAAGGTCCTCGGCAGACGAGCCCTCGTCGAGCATTTTTCTTCGGCAGACGAGCCCTCGTCGAAGAAAAGGTCCTCGGCAGACGAGCCCTCGTCGAGCATTTTTTCTTCGGCAGACGAGCCCTCGTCGAGCATTTTTTTCTTCGGCAGACGAGCCCTCATCGAAGAAAAGGTCCTCGGCAGACGAGCCCTCATCGAAGAAAAGGTCCTCGGCAGACGAGCCCTCGTCGAGCATTTTTTCTTCGGCAGTCGAGCCCTCGTCGAGCATTTTTTCTTCGGCAGACGAGCCCTCGTCGAGCATTTTTTCTTCGGCAGACGAGCCCTCGTCGAAGAAAAGGTCCTCGGCAGACGAGCCCTCGTCGAGCATTTTTTCTTCGGCAGACGAGCCCTCGTCGAGCATATTTTCTTCGGCAGACGAGCCCTCATCGAAGAAAAGGTCCTCGGCAGACGAGCCCTCGTCGAGCATTTTTTCTTCGGCAGACGAGCCCTCGTCGAAGAAAAGGTCCTCGGCAGACGAGCCCTCGTCGAGCATTTTTTCTTCGGCAGACGAGCCCTCGTCGAAGAAAAGGTCCTCGGCAGACGAGCCCTCGTCGAGCATTTTTTCTTCGGCAGACGAGCCCTCGTCGAGCATTTTTTCTTCGGCAGACGAGCCCTCGTCGAAGAAAAGGTCCTCGGCAGACGAGCCCTCGTCGAGCATTTTTTCTTCGGCAGACGAGCCCTCGTCGAGCATTTTTTCTTTGGCAGACGAGCCCTCGTCGAAGAAAAGGTCCTCGGCAGACGAGCCCTCGTCGAAGAAAAGGTCCTCGGCAGACGAGCCCTCGTCGAGCATTTTTTCTTCGGCAGACGAGCCCTCGTCGAAGAAAAGGTCCTCGGCAGACGAGCCCTCGTCGAGCATTTTTTCTTCGGCAGACGAGCCCTCGTCGAGCATTTTTTCTTCGGCAGACGAGCCCTCGTCGAGCATTTTTTCTTCGGCAGACGAGCCCTCGTCGAAGAAAAGGTCCTCGGCAGACGAGCCCTCGTCGAGCATTTTTTCTTCGGCAGACGAGCCCATCGTCGAGCATTTTTCTTCGGCAGACGAGCCCTCGTCGAAGAAAAGGTCCTCGGCAGACGAGCCCTCGTCGAGCATTTTTTCTTCGGCAGACGAGCCCTCGTCGAAGAAAAGGTCCTCGGCAGACGAGCCCTCGTCGAGCATTTTTTCTTCGGCAGACGAGCCCTCGTCGAAGAAAAGGTCCTCGGCAGACGAGCCCTCGTCGAGCATTTTTTCTTCGGCAGACGAGCCCTCGTCGAAGAAAAGGTCCCCGGCAGACGAGCCCTCGTCGAAGAAAAGGTCCTCGGCAGACGAGCCCTCGTCGAGCATTTTTTCTTCGGCAGACGAGCCCTCGTCGAAGAAAAGATCCTCGGCAGACGAGCCCTCGTCGAGCATTTTTTCTTCGGCAGACGAGCCCTCGTCGAGCATATTTTCTTCGGCAGACGAGCCCTCATCGAAGAAAAGGTCCTCGCAGACGAGCCCTCGTCGAGCATTTTTTCTTCGGCAGACGAGCCCTCGTCGAAGAAAAGGTCCTCGGCAGACGAGCCCTCGTCGAGCATTTTTTCTTCGGCAGACGAGCCCTCGTCGAAGAAAAGGTCCTCGGCAGACGAGCCCTCGTCGAGCATTTTTTCTTCGGCAGACGAGCCCTCGTCGAGCATTTTTTCTTCGGCAGACGAGCCTCGTCGAAGAAAAGGTCCTCGGCAGACGAGCCCTCGTCGAGCATTTTTTCTTCGGCAGACGAGCCCTCGTCGAGCATTTTTTCTTCGGCAGACGAGCCCTCGTCGAGCATTTTTTCTTCGGCAGACGAGCCCTCGTCGAAGAAAAGGTCCTCGGCAGACGAGCCCTCGTCGAGCATTTTTTCTTCGGCAGACGAGCCCTCGTCGAAGAAAAGGTCCTCGGCAGACGAGCCCACGTCGAGCATTTTTTCTTCGGCAGACGAGCCCTCGTCGAAGAAAAGGTTCTCGGCAGACGAGCCCTCGTCGAGCATTTTTTCTTCGGCATACTAGCCCTCATCGAGCATTTTTTCTTCGGGCAGACGAGCCCTCGTCGAGCATTTTTTCTTCGGCAGACGAGCCCTCATCGAAGAAAAGGTCCTCGGCAGACGAGCCCTCGTCGAGCATTTTTTTCTTCGGCAGACGAGCCCTCGTCGAGCATTTTTTCTTCGGCAGACGAGCCCTCGTCAAAGAAAAGGTCCTCGGCAGACGAGCCCTCGTCGAGCATTTTTTCTTCGGCAGACGAGCCCTCGTCGAAGAAAAGGTCCTCGGCAGACGAGCCCTCGTCGAGCATTTTTTCTTCGGCAGACGAGCCCTCGTCGAAGAAAAGGTCCTCGGCAGACGAGCCCTCGTCGAGCATTTTTTCTTCGGCAGACGAGCCCTCGTCGAGCATTTTTTCTTCGGCAGACGAGCCCTCGTCGAAGAAAAGGTCCTCGGCAGACGAGCCCTCGTCGAGCATTTTTTCTTCGGCAGACGAGCCCTCGTCGAGCATTTTTTCTTTGGCAGACGAGCCCTCGTCGAAGAAAAGGTCCTCGGCAGACGAGCCCTCATCGAAGAAAAGGTCCTCGGCAGACGAGCCCTCGTCGAGCATTTTTTCTTCGGCAGACGAGCCCTCGTCGAAGAAAAGGTCCTCGGCAGACGAGCCCTCGTCGAGCATTTTTTCTTCGGCAGACGAGCCCTCGTCGAGCATTTTTTCTTCGGCAGACGAGCCCTCGTCGAAGAAAGGTCCTCGGCAGACGAGCCCTCGTCGAGCATTTTTTCTTCGGCAGACGAGCCCTCGTCGAGCATTTTTTCTTCGGCAGACGAGCCCTCGTCGAAGAAAAGGTCCTCGGCAGACGAGCCCTCGTCGAGCATTTTTTCTTCGGCAGACGAGCCCTCGTCGAAGAAAAGGTCCTCGGCAGACGAGCCCTCGTCGAGCATTTTTTCTTCGGCAGACGAGCCCTCGTCGAAGAAAAGGTCCTCGGCAGACGAGCCCTCGTCGAGCATTTTTTCTTCGGCAGACGAGCCCTCGTCGAAGAAAAGGTCCCCGGCAGACGAGCCCTCGTCGAAGAAAAGGTCCTCGGCAGACGAGCCCTCGTCGAGCATTTTTTCTTCGGCAGACGAGCCCTCGTCGAAGAAAAGGTCCTCGGCAGACGAGCCCTCGTCGAGCATTTTTTCTTCGGCAGACGAGCCCTCGTCGAAGAAAAGGTCCTCGGCAGACGAGCCCTCGTCGAGCATTTTTTCTTCGGCAGACGAGCCCTCGTCGAGCATTTTTTCTTCGGCAGACGAGCCCTCGTCGAGCATATTTTCTTCGGCAGACGAGCCCTCATCGAAGAAAAGGTCCTCGGCAGACGAGCCCTCGTCGAGCATTTTTTCTTCGGCAGACGAGCCCTCGTCGAAGAAAAGGTCCTCGGCAGACGAGCCCTCGTCGAGCATTTTTTCTTCGGCAGACGAGCCCTCGTCGAAGAAAAGGTCCTCGGCAGACGAGCCCTCGTCGAGCATTTTTTCCTTCGGCAGACGAGCCCTCGTCGAGCATTTTTTCTTCGGCAGACGAGCCCTCGTCGAAGAAAAGGTCCTCGGCAGACGAGCCCTCGTCGAGCATTTTTTCTTCGGCAGACGAGCCCTCGTCGAGCATTTTTTCTTTGGCAGACGAGCCCTCGTCGAAGAAAAGGTCCTCGGCAGACGAGCCCTCATCGAAGAAAAGGTCCTCGGCAGACGAGCCCTCGTCGAGCATTTTTTCTTCGGCAGACGAGCCTCGTCGAAGAAAAGGTCCTCGGCAGACGAGCCCTCGTCGAGCATTTTTTCTTCGGCAGACGAGCCCTCGTCGAGCATTTTTTCTTCGGCAGACGAGCCCTCGTCGAAGAAAGGTCCTCGGCAGACGAGCCCTCGTCGAGCATTTTTTCTTCGGCAGACGAGCCCTCGTCGAAGAAAAGGTCCTCGGCAGACGAGCCCTCGTCGAGCATTTTTTCTTCGGCAGACGAGCCCTCGTCGAAGAAAAGGTCCTCGGCAGACGAGCCCTCGTCGAGCATTTTTTCTTCGGCAGACGAGCCCTCGTCGAGCATATTTTCTTCGGCAGACGAGCCCTCATCGAAGAAAAGGTCCTCGGCAGACGAGCCCTCGTCGAGCATTTTTTCTTCGGCAGACGAGCCCTCGTCGAAAGAAAAGGTCCTCGGCAGACGAGCCCTCGTCGAGCATTTTTTCTTCGGCAGACGAGCCCTCGTCGAAGAAAAGGTCCTCGGCAGACGAGCCCTCGTCGAGCATTTTTTCTTCGGCAGACGAGCCCTCGTCGAGCATTTTTTCTTCGGCAGACGAGCCCTCGTCGAAGAAAAGGTCCTCGGCAGACGAGCCCTCGTCGAGCATTTTTTCTTCGGCAGACGAGCCCTCGTCGAGCATTTTTTCTTTGGCAGACGAGCCCTCGTCGAAGAAAAGGTCCTCGGCAGACGAGCCCTCATCGAGAAAAGGTCCTCGGCAGACGAGCCCTCGTCGAGCATTTTTTCTTCGGCAGACGAGCCCTCGTCGAAGAAAAGGTCCTCGGCAGACGAGCCCTCGTCGAGCATTTTTTCTTCGGCAGACGAGCCCTCGTCGAGCATTTTTTCTTCGGCAGACGAGCCCTCGTCGAAGAAAAGGTCCTCGGCAGACGAGCCCTCGTCGAGCATTTTTTCTTCGGCAGACGAGCCCTCGTCGAAGAAAAGGTCCTCGGCAGACGAGCCCTCGTCGAGCATTTTTTCTTCGGCAGACGAGCCCTCGTCGAAGAAAAGGTCCTCGGCAGACGAGCCCTCGTCGAGCATTTTTTCTTCGGCAGACGAGCCCTCGTCGAAGAAAAGGTCCTCGGCAGACGAGCCCTCGTCGAGCATTTTTTCTTCGGCAGACGAGCCCTCGTCGAAGAAAAGGTCCCCGGCAGACGAGCCCTCGTCGAAGAAAAGGTCCTCGGCAGACGAGCCCTCGTCGAGCATTTTTTCTTCGGCAGACGAGCCCTCGTCGAGCATTTTTTCTTCGGCAGACGAGCCCTCGTCGAAGAAAGGTCCCCGGCAGACGAGCCCTCGTCGAAGAAAAGGTTCCCGGCAGACGAGCCCTCGTCGAACATTTTTTCTTCGGCAGACGAGCCCTCGTCGAAGAAAAGGTCCCCGGCAGACGAGCCCTCGTCGAAGAAAGGGTCCTCGGCAGACGAGCCCTCGTCGAGCATTTTTTCTTCGGCAGACGAGCCCTCGTCGAAGAAAAGGTCCTCGGCAGACGAGCCCTCGTCGAGCATTTTTTCTTCGGCAGACGAGCCCTCGTCGAAGAAAAGGTCCTCGGCAGACGAGCCCTCGTCGAGCATTTTTTCTTCGGCAGACGAGCCCTCGTCGAGCATTTTTTCTTCGGCAGACGAGCCCTCGTCGAAGAAAAGGTCCTCGGCAGACGAGCCCTCGTCGAGCATTTTTTCTTCGGCAGACGAGCCCTCGTCGAGCATTTTTTCTTCGGCAGACGAGCCCTCATCGAAGAAAAGGTCCTCGGCAGACGAGCCCTCGTCGAGCATTTTTTCTTCGGCAGACGAGCCCTCGTCGAAGAAAAGGTCCTCGGCAGACGAGCCCTCGTCGAGCATTTTTTCTTCGGCAGACGAGCCCTCGTCGAGCAATTTTTCTTCGGCAGACGAGCCCTCGTCGAACATTTTTTATTCGGCAGACGAGCCCTCGTCGAGCATTTTTTCTTCGGCAGACGAGCCCTCGTCGAGCATTTTTTCTTCGGCAGACGAGCCCTCGTCGAAGAAAAGGTCCTCGGCAGACGAGCCCTCGTCGAGCATTTTTTCTTCGCAGACGAGCCCTCGTCGAAGAAAAGGTCCTCGGCAGACGAGCCCTCGTCAAGCATTTTTTCTTCGGCAGACGAGCCCTCGTCGAGCATTTTTTCTTCGGCAGACGAGCCCTCGTCGAGCATTTTTTCTTCGGCAGACGAGCCCTCGTCGAAGAAAAGGTCCTCGGCAGACGAGCCCTCGTCGAGCATTTTTTCTTCGGCAGACGAGCCCTCGTCGAAGAAAAGGTCCTCGGCAGACGAGCCCACGTCGAGCATTTTTTCTTCGGCAGACGAGCCCTCGTCGAAGAAAAGGTTCTCGGCAGACGAGCCCTCGTCGAGCATTTTTTCTTCGGCATACTAGCCCTCATCGAGCATTTTTTCTTCGGCAGACGAGCCCTCGTCGAGCATATTTTCTTCGGCAGACGAGCCCTCGTCGAAGAAAAGGTCCTCGGCAGACGAGCCCTCGTCGAGCATTTTTTCTTCGGCAGACGAGCCCTCGTCGAAGAAAAGGTCCTCGGCAGACGAGCCCTCGTCGAGCATTTTTTCTTCGGCAGACGAGCCCTCGTCGAAGAAAAGGTCCTCGGCAGACGAGCCCTCGTCGAGCATTTTTTCTTCGGCAGACGAGCCCTCGTCGAAGAAAAGGTCCTCGGCAGACGAGCCCTCGTCGAGCATTTTTTCTTCGGCAGACGAGCCCTCATCGAAGAAAAGGTCCTCGGCAGACGAGCCCTCGTCGAGCATTTTTTCTTCGGCAGACGAGCCCTCGTGGAAGAAAAGGTCCTCGGCAGACGAGCCCTCATCGAGCATTTTTTCTTCGGCAGACGAGCCCTCGTCGAGCATTTTTTCTTCGGCAGACGAGCCCTCGTCGAAGAAAAGGTCCTCGGCAGACGAGCCCTCATCGAGCATTTTTTCTTCGGCAGACGAGCCCTCGTCGAAGAAAAGGTCCTCGGCAGACGAGCCCTCGTCGAGCATTTTTTCTTCGGCAGACTAGCCCTCGTCGAAGAAAAGGTCCTCGGCAGACGAGCCCTCGTCGAGCATTTTTTCTTCGGCAGACGAGCCCTCGTCGAGCATTTTTTCTTCGGCAGACGAGCCCTCGTCGAAGAAAAGGTCCTCGGCAGACGAGCCCTCATCGAAGAAAAGGTCCTCGGCAGACGAGCCCTCGTCGAGCATTTTTTCTTCGGCAGTCGAGCCCTCGTCGAGCATTTTTCTTCGGCAGACGAGCCCTCGTCGAGCATTTTTTCTTCGGCAGACGAGCCCTCGTCGAAGAAAAGGTCCTAGGCAGACGAGCCCTCGTCGAGCATTTTTTTCTTCGGCAGACGAGCCCTCGTCGAAGAAAAGGTCCTCGGCAGACGAGCCCTCGTCGAGCATTTTTTCTTCGGCAGACGAGCCCTCGTCGAAGAAAAGGTCCTCCGCAGACGAGCCCTCGTCGAGCATTTTTTTCTTCGGCAGACGAGCCCTCGTCGAAGAAAAGGTCCTCGGCAGACGAGCCCTCGTCGAGCATTTTTTCTTCGGCAGACGAGCCCTCGTCGAGCATTTTTTCTTCGGCAGACGAGCCCTCGTCGAAGAAAAGGTCCTCGGCAGACGAGCCCTCGTCGAGCATTTTTTCTTCGGCAGACGAGCCCTCGTCGAGCATTTTTTCTTTGGCAGACGAGCCCTCGTCGAAGAAAAGGTCCTCGGCAGACGAGCCCTCATCGAAGAAAAGGTCCTCGGCAGACGAGCCCTCCGAGCATTTTTTCTTCGGCAGACGAGCCCTCGTCGAAGAAAAGGTCCTCGGCAGACGAGCCCTCGTCGAGCATTTTTTCTTCGGCAGACGAGCCCTCGTCGAGCATTTTTTCTCGGCAGACGAGCCCTCGTCGAGCATTTTTTCTTCGGGCAGACGAGCCCTCGTCGAAGAAAAGGTCCTCGGCAGACGAGCCCTCGTCGAGCATTTTTTTCTTCGGCAGACGAGCCCTCGTCGAGCATTTTTTCTTCGGCAGACGAGCCCTCGTCGAAGAAAAGGTCCTCGGCAGACGAGCCCTCGTCGAGCATTTTTTCTTCGGCAGACGAGCCCTCGTCGAAGAAAAGGTCCTCGGCAGACGAGCCCTCGTCGAGCATTTTTTCTTCGGCAGACGAGCCCTCGTCGAAGAAAAGGTCCTCGGCAGACGAGCCCTCGTCGAGCATTTTTTTCTTCGGCAGACGAGCCCTCGTCGAGCATTTTTTCTTCGGCAGACGAGCCCTCGTCGAAGAAAAGGTCCTCGGCAGACGAGCCCTCATCGAAGAAAAGGTCCTCGGCAGACAAGCCCTCGTCAGAGCATTTTTTCTTCGGCAGACGAGCCCTCGTCGAAGAAAAGGTCCTCGGCAGATGAGCCCTCGTCGAAGAAAAGGTCCTCGGCAGACGAGCCCTCGTCGAGCATTTTTTCTTCGGCAGACGAGCCCTCGTCGAGCATTTTTTCTTCAGCAGACGAGCCCTCGTCGAAGAAAAGGTCCTCGGCCGACGAGCCCTCGTCGAACATTTTTTCTTCGGCAGACGAGCCTCGTCGAGCATTTTTTCTTCGGCAGACGAGCCCTCGTCGAGCATTTTTTCTTTGGCAGACGAGCCCTCGTCGAGCATTTTTCTTCGGCAGACGAGCCCTCGTCGAAGAAAAGGTCCTCGGCAGACGAGCCCTCGTCGAGCATTTTTTCTTCGGCAGACGAGCCCTCGTCGAGCATTTTTTCTTCGGCAGACGAGCCCTCGTCGAAGAAAAGGTCCTCGGCAGACGAGCCCTCGTCGAGCATTTTTCTTCGGCAGACGAGCCCTCGTCGAGCATTTTTTTCTTCGGCAGACGAGCCCTCGTCGAGCATTTTTTCTTCGGCAGACGAGCCCTCGTCGAAGAAAAGGTCCTCGGCAGACGAGCCCTCGTCGAGCATTTTTTTCTTCGGCAGACGAGCCCTCGTCGAAGAAAAGGTCCTCGGCAGACGAGCCCTCGTCGAGCATTTTTTCTTCGGCATACGAGCCCTCGTCGAGCATTTTTTCTTTCGGCAGACGAGCCCTCGTCGAAGAAAAGGTCCTCGGCAGACGAGCCCTCGTCGAGCATTTTTTCTTCGGCAGACGAGCCCTCGTCGAGCATTTTTTCTTTGGCAGACGAGCCCTCGTCGAAGAAAAGGTCCTCGGCAGACGAGCCCTCATCGAAGAAAAGGTCCTCGGCAGACGAGCCCTCGTCGAGCATTTTTTCTTCGGCAGACGAGCCCTCGTCGAAGAAAAGGTCCTCGGCAGACGAGCCCTCGTCGAGCATTTTTTCTTCGGCAGACGAGCCCTCGTCGAGCATTTTTTTCTTCGGCAGACGAGCCCTCGTCGAAGAAAAGGTCCTCGGCAGACGAGCCCTCGTCGAGCATTTTTCTTCGGCAGACGAGCCCTCGTCGAAGAAAAGGTCCTCGGCAGACGAGCCCTCGTCGAGCATTTTTTCTTCGGCAGACGAGCCCTCGTCGAAGAAAAGGTCCTCGGCAGACGAGCCCTCGTCGAGCATTTTTTCTTCGGCAGACGAGCCCTCGTCGAAGAAAAGGTCCTCGGCAGACGAGCCCTCGTCGAGCATTTTTTCTTCGGCAGACGAGCCCTCGTCGAAGAAAAGGTCCCCGGCAGACGAGCCCTCGTCGAAGAAAAGGTCCTCGGCAGACGAGCCCTCGTCGAGCATTTTTTCTTCGGCAGACGAGCCCTCGTCGAGCATTTTTTCTTCGGCAGACGAGCCCTCGTCGAATAAAAGGTCCCCGGCAGACGAGCCCTCGTCGAAGAAAAGGTCCCCGGCAGACGAGCCCTCGTCGAACATTTTTCTTCGGCAGACGAGCCCTCGTCGAAGAAAAGGTCCCCGGCAGACGAGCCCTCGTCGAAGAAAAGGTCCTCGGCAGACGAGCCCTCGTCGAGCATTTTTTCTTCGGCAGACGAGCCCTCGTCGAAGAAAAGGTCCTCGGCAGACGAGCCCTCGTCGAGCATTTTTTCTTCGGCAGACGAGCCCTCGTCGAGCATTTTTTCTTCGGCAGACGAGCCCTCGTCGAAGAAAGGTCCTCGGCAGACGAGCCCTCGTCGAGCATTTTTTCTTCGGCAGACGAGCCCTCGTCGAGCATTTTTTCTTCGGCAGACGAGCCCTCATCGAAGAAAAGGTCCTCGGCAGACGAGCCCTCGTCGAGCATTTTTTCTTCGGCAGACGAGCCCTCGTCGAAGAAAAGGTCCTCGGCAGACGAGCCCTCGTCGAGCATTTTTTCTTCGGCAGACGAGCCCTCGTCGAGCAATTTTTCTTCGGCAGACGAGCCCTCGTCGAACATTTTTTATTCGGCAGACGAGCCCTCGTCGAGCATTTTTTCTTCGGCAGACGAGCCCTCGTCGAGCATTTTTTCTTCGGCAGACGAGCCCTCGTCGAAGAAAAGGTCCTCGGCAGACGAGCCCTCGTCGAGCATTTTTTCTTCGGCAGACGAGCCCTCGTCGAAGAAAAGGTCCTCGGCAGACAAGCCCTCGTCAAGCATTTTTTCTTCGGCAGACGAGCCCTCGTCGAGCATTTTTTCTTCGGCAGACGAGCCCTCGTCGAGCATTTTTTCTTCGGCAGACGAGCCCTCGTCGAAGAAAAGGTCCTCGGCAGAGGAGCCCTCGTCGAGCATTTTTTTCTTCGGCAGACGAGCCCTCGTCGAAGAAAAGGTCCTCGGCAGACGAGCCCACGTTCGAGCATTTTTTCTTCGGCAGACGAGCCCTCGTCGAAGAAAAGGTTCTCGGCAGACGAGCCCTCGTCGAGCATTTTTTCTTCGGCATACTAGCCCTCATCGAGCATTTTTTCTTCGGCAGACGAGCCCTCGTCGAGCATATTTTCTTCGGCAGACGAGCCCTCGTCGAAGAAAAGGTCCTCGGCAGACGAGCCCTCGTCGAGCATTTTTTCTTCGGCAGACGAGCCCTCGTCGAAGAAAAGGTCCTCGGCAGACGAGCCCTCGTCGAGCATTTTTTCTTCGGCAGACGAGCCCCTCGTCGAAGAAAAGGTCCTCGGCAGACGAGCCCTCGTCGAAGAACAGGTCCTCGGCAGACGAGCCCTCGTCGAGCATTTTTTCTTCGGCAGACGAGCCCTCGTCGAGCATTTTTTCTTCGGCAGACGAGCCCTCGTCGAAGAAAAGGTCCTCGGCAGACGAGCCCTCGTCGAGCATTTTTTCTTCGGCAGACGAGCCCTCGTGGAAGAAAAGGTCCTCGGCAGACGAGCCCTCATCGAGCATTTTTTCTTCGGCAGACGAGCCCTCGTCGAGCATTTTTTCTTCGGCAGACGAGCCCTCGTCGAAGAAAAGGTCCTCGGCAGACGAGCCCTCATCGAGCATTTTTTCTTCGGCAGACGAGCCCTCGTCGAAGAAAAGGTCCTCGGCAGACGAGCCCTCGTCGAGCATTTTTTCTTCGGCAGACTAGCCCTCGTCGAAGAAAAGGTCCTCGGCAGACGAGCCCTCGTCGAGCATTTTTTCTTCGGCAGACGAGCCCTCGTCGAGCATTTTTTCTTCGGCAGACGAGCCCTCGTCGAAGAAAAGGTCCTCGGCAGACGAGCCCTCATCGAAGAAAAGGTCCTCGGCAGACGAGCCCTCGTCGAGCATTTTTTCTTCGGCAGTCGAGCCCTCGTCGAGCATTTTTTCTTCGGCAGACGAGCCCTCGTCGAGCATTTTTTCTTCGGCAGACGAGCCCTCGTCGAAGAAAAGGTCCTCGGCAGACGAGCCCTCGTCGAGCATTTTTTCTTCGGCAGACGAGCCCTCGTCGAAGAAAAGGTCCTCGGCAGACGAGCCCTCGTCGAGCATTTTTTCTTCGGCAGACGAGCCCTCGTCGAAGAAAAGGTCCTCCGCAGACGAGCCCTCGTCGAGCATTTTTTCTTCGGCAGACGAGCCCTCGTCGAAGAAAAGGTCCTCGGCAGACGAGCCCTCGTCGAGCATTTTTTCTTCGGCAGACGAGCCCTCGTCGAGCATTTTTTCTTCGGCAGACGAGCCCTCGTCGAAGAAAAGGTCCTCGGCAGACGAGCCCTCGTCGAGCATTTTTTCTTCGGCAGACGAGCCCTCGTCGAGCATTTTTTCTTTGGCAGACGAGCCCTCGTCGAAGAAAAGGTCCTCGGCAGACGAGCCCTCATCGAAGAAAAGGTCCTCGGCAGACGAGCCCTCGTCGAGCATTTTTTCTTCGGCAGACGAGCCCTCGTCGAAGAAAAGGTCCTCGGCAGACGAGCCCTCGTCGAGCATTTTTTCTTCGGCAGACGAGCCCTCGTCGAGCATTTTTTCTTCGGCAGACGAGCCCTCGTCGAGCATTTTTTCTTCGGCAGACGAGCCCTCGTCGAAGAAAAGGTCCTCGGCAGACGAGCCCTCGTCGAGCATTTTTTCTTCGGCAGACGAGCCCTCGTCGAGCATTTTTTCTTCGGCAGACGAGCCCTCGTCGAAGAAAAGGTCCTCGGCAGACGAGCCCTCGTCGAGCATTTTTTCTTCGGCAGACGAGCCCTCGTCGAAGAAAAGGTCCTCGGCAGACGAGCCCTCGTCGAGCATTTTTTCTTCGGCAGACGAGCCCTCGTCGAAGAAAAGGTCCTCGGCAGACGAGCCCTCGTCGAGCATTTTTTCTTCGGCAGACGAGCCCTCGTCGAGCATTTTTTCTTCGGCAGACGAGCCCTCGTCGAAGAAAAGGTCCTCGGCAGACGAGCCCTCATCGAAGAAAAGGTCCTCGGCAGACAAGCCCTCGTCGAGCATTTTTTCTTCGGCAGACGAGCCCTCGTCGAAGAAAAGGTCCTCGGCAGACGAGCCCTCGTCGAAGAAAAGGTCCTCGGCAGACGAGCCCTCGTCGAGCATTTTTTCTTCGGCAGACGAGCCCTCGGTCGAGCATTTTTTCTTTGGCAGACGAGCCCTCGTCGAGCATTTTTTCTTCGGCAGACGAGCCCTCGTCGAAGAAAAGGTCCTCGGCAGACGAGCCCTCGTCGAGCATTTTTTCTTCGGCAGACGAGCCCTCGTCGAGCATTTTTTCTTCGGCAGACGAGCCCTCGTCGAAGAAAAGGTCCTCGGCAGACGAGCCCTCGTCGAGCATTTTTTTCTTCGGCAGACGAGCCCTCGTCGAGCATTTTTTTCTTTGGCAGACGAGCCCTCGTCGAAGAAAAGGTCCTCGGCAGACGAGCCCTCATCGAAGAAAAAGTCCTCGGCAGACGAGCCCTCGTCGAGCATTTTTTCTTCGGCAGACGAGCCCTCGTCGAGCATTTTTTCTTCGGCAGACGAGCCCTCGTCGAGCATTTTTTCTTCGGCAGACGAGCCCTCGTCGAGCATTTTTTCTTCGGCAGACGAGCCCTCGTCGAAGAAAAGGTCCTCGGCAGACGAGCCCTCGTCGAGCATTTTTTCTTCGGCAGACGAGCCCTCGTCGAGCATTTTTTCTTCGGCAGACGAGCCCTCGTCGAAGAAAAGGTCCTCGGCAGACGAGCCCTCGTCGAGCATTTTTTCTTCGGCAGACGAGCCCTCGTCGAAGAAAAGGTCCTCGGCAGACGAGCCCTCGTCGAGCATTTTTTCTTCGGCAGACGAGCCCTCGTCGAAGAAAAGGTCCTCGGCAGACGAGCCCTCGTCGAGCATTTTTTCTTCGGCAGACGAGCCCTCGTCGAGCATTTTTTCTTCGGCAGACGAGCCCTCGTCGAAGAAAAGGTCCTCGGCAGACGAGCCCTCATCGAAGAAAAGGTCCTCGGCAGACAAGCCCTCGTCGAGCATTTTTTTCTTCGGCAGACGAGCCCTCGTCGAAGAAAAGGTCCTCGGCAGACGAGCCCTCGTCGAAGAAAAGGTCCTCGGCAGACGAGCCCTCGTCGAGCATTTTTTCTTCGGCAGACGAGCCATCGTCGAGCATTTTTTCTTCAGCAGACGAGCCCTCGTCGAAGAAAAGGTCCTCGGCCGACGAGCCCTCGTCGAGCATTTTTTCTTCGGCAGACGAGCCCTCGTCGAGCATTTTTTCTTTGGCAGACGAGCCCTCGTCGAGCATTTTTTCTTCGGCAGACGAGCCCTCGTCGAAGAAAAGGTCCTCGGCAGACGAGCCCTCGTCGAGCATTTTTTCTTCGGCAGACGAGCCCTCGTCGAAGAAAAGGTCCTCGGCAGACGAGCCCTCGTCGAGCATTTTTTCTTCGGCAGACGAGCCCTCGTCGAGCATTTTTTCTTCGGCAGACGAGCCCTCGTCGAGCATTTTTTCTTCGGCAGACGAGCCCTCGTCGAAGAAAAGGTCCTCGGCAGACGAGCCCTCGTCTAGCATTTTTTCTTCGGCAGACGAGCCCTCGTCGAAGAAAAGGTCCTCGGCAGACGAGCCCTCGTCAAGCATTTTTTCTTCGGCAGACGAGCCCTCGTCGAGCATTTTTTCTTCGGCAGACGAGCCCTCGTCGAGCATTTTTTCTTCGGCAGACGAGCCCTCGTCGAAGAAAAGGTCCTCGGCAGACGAGCCCTCGTCGAAAAAAAGGTCCTCGGCAGACGAGCCCTCGTCGAGCATTTTTTCTTCGGCAGACGAGCCCTCGTCGAAGAAAAGGTCCTCGGCAGACGAGCCCTCGTCGAAGAAAAGGTCCTCGGCAGACGAGCCCTCGTCGAGCATTTTTTCTTCGGCAGACGAGCCCTCGTCGAAGAAAAGGTCCTCGGCAGACGAGCCCTCATCGAAGAAAAGGTCCTCGGCAGACAAGCCCTCGTCGAGCATTTTTTCTTCGGCAGACGAGCCCTCGTCGAAGAAAAGGTCCTCGGCAGACGAGCCCTCATCGAAGAAAAGGTCCTCGGCAGACGAGCCCTCGTCGAGCATTTTTTCTTCGGCAGACGAGCCCTCGTCGAAGAAAAGGTCCTCGGCAGACGAGCCCTCGTCGAGCATTTTTTCTTCGGCAGACGAGCCCTCGTCGAAGAAAAGGTCCTCGGCAGACGAGCCCTCGTCGAAGAAAAGGTCCTCGGCAGACGAGCCCTCGTCAAGCATTTTTTCTTCGGCAGACGAGCCCTCGTCGAGCATTTTTTCTTCGGCAGACGAGCCCTCGTCGAAGAAAAGGTCCTCGGCAGACGAGCCCTCGTCGAGCATTTTTTCTTCGGCAGACGAGCCCTCGTCGAGCATTTTTTCTTCGGCAGACGAGCCCTCGTCGAAGAAAAGGTCCTCGGCAGACGAGCTCTCGTCGAGCATTTTTTCTTCGGCAGACGAGCCCTCGTCGAGCATTTTTTCTTCGGCAGACGAGCCCTCGTCGAAGAAAAGGTCCTCGGCAGACGAGCCCTCGTCGAAGAAAAGGTCCTCGGCAGACGAGCCCTCGTCGAAGAAAAGGTCCTCGGCAGACGAGCCCTCGTCGAGCATTTTTTCTTCGGCAGACGAGCCCTCGTCGAAGAAAAGGTCCTCGGCAGACGAGCCCTCGTCGAGCATTTTTTCTTCGGCAGACGAGCCCTCGTCGAAGAAAAGGTCCTCGGCAGACGAGCCCTCGTCAAGCATTTTTTCTTCGGCAGACGAGCCCTCGTCGAAGAAAAGGTCCTCGGCAGACGAGCCCTCCGTCGAGCATTTTTTCTTCGGCAGACGAGCCCTCGTCGAGCATTTTTTCTTCGGCAGACGAGCCCTCGTCGAAGAAAAGGTCCTCGGCAGACGAGCCCTCGTCGAGCATTTTTTCTTCGGCAGACGAGCCCTCGTCGAGCATTTTTTCTTCGGCAGACGAGCCCTCGTCGAAGAAAAGGTCCTCGGCAGACGAGCCCTCGTCGAGCATTTTTTCTTCGGCAGACGAGCCCTCGTCGAGCATTTTTTCTTTGGCAGACGAGCCCTCGTCGAAGAAAAGGTCCTCGGCAGACGAGCCCTCATCGAAGAAAAGGTCCTCGGCAGACGAGCCCTCGTCGAGCATTTTTTCTTCGGCAGACGAGCCCTCGTCGAAGAAAAGGTCCTCGGCAGACGAGCCCTCGTCGAGCATTTTTTCTTCGGCAGACGAGCCCTCGTCGAGCATTTTTTCTTCGGCAGACGAGCCCTCGTCGAGCATTTTTTCTTCGGCAGACGAGCCCTCGTCGAAGAAAAGGTCCTCGGCAGACGAGCCCTCGTCGAGCATTTTTTCTTCGGCAGACGAGCCCTCGTCGAGCATTTTTTCTTCGGCAGACGAGCCCTCGTCGAAGAAAAGGTCCTCGGCAGACGAGCCCTCGTCGAGCATTTTTTCTTCGGCAGACGAGCCCTCGTCGAAGAAAAGGTCCTCGGCAGACGAGCCCTCGTCGAGCATTTTTTCTTCGGCAGACGAGCCCTCGTCGAAGAAAAGGTCCTCGGCAGACGAGCCCTCGTCGAGCATTTTTTCTTCGGCAGACGAGCCCTCGTCGAGCATTTTTTCTTCGGCAGACGAGCCCTCGTCGAAGAAAAGGTCCTCGGCAGACGAGCCCTCATCGAAGAAAAGGTCCTCGGCAGACAAGCCCTCGTCGAGCATTTTTTCTTCGGCAGACGAGCCCTCGTCGAAGAAAAGGTCCTCGGCAGACGAGCCCTCGTCGAAGAAAAGGTCCTCGGCAGACGAGCCCTCGTCGAGCATTTTTTCTTCGGCAGACGAGCCCTCGTCGAGCATTTTTTCTTCAGCAGACGAGCCCTCGTCGAAGAAAAGGTCCTCGGCAGACGAGCCCTCGTCGAGCATTTTTTCTTCGGCAGACGAGCCCTCGTCGAGCATTTTTTCTTTGGCAAACGAACCCTCGTCGAGCATTTTTTCTTCGGCAGACGAGCCCTCGTCGAAGAAAAGGTCCTCGGCAGACGAGCCCTCGTCGAGCATTTTTTCTTCGGCAGACGAGCCGTCGTCGAGCATTTTTTCTTCGGCAGACGAGCCCTCGTCGAAGAAAAGGTCCTCGGCAGACGAGCCCTCGTCGAGCATTTTTTCTTCGGCAGACGAGCCCTCGTCGAGCATTTTTTCTTCGGCAGACGAGCCCTCGTCGAGCATTTTTTCTTCGGCAGACGAGCCCTCGTCGAAGAAAAGGTCCTCGGCAGACGAGCCCTCGTCGAGCATTTTTTCTTCGGCAGACGAGCCCTCGTCGAAGAAAAGGTCCTCGGCAGACGAGCCCTCGTCAAGCATTTTTTCTTCGGCAGACGAGCCCTCGTCGAGCATTTTTTCTTCGGCAGACGAGCCCTCGTCGAGCATTTTTTCTTCGGCAGACGAGCCCTCGTCGAAGAAAAGGTCCTCGGCAGACGAGCCCTCGTCGAAGAAAAGGTCCTCGGCAGACGAGCCCTCGTCGAGCATTTTTTTCTTCGGCAGACGAGCCCTCGTCGAAGAAAAGGTCCTCGGCAGACGAGCCCTCGTCGAAGAAAAGGTCCTCGGCAGACGAGCCCTCGTCGAGCATTTTTTCTTCGGCAGACGAGCCCTCGTCGAAGAAAAGGTCCTCGGCAGACGAGCCCTCATCGAAGAAAAGGTCCTCGGCAGACAAGCCCTCGTCGAGCATTTTTTCTTCGGCAGACGAGCCCTCGTCGAAGAAAAGGTCCTCGGCAGACGAGCCCTCATCGAAGAAAAGGTCCTCGGCAGACGAGCCCTCGTCGAGCATTTTTTCTTCGGCAGACGAGCCCTCGTCGAAGAAAAGGTCCTCGGCAGACGAGCCCTCGTCGAGCATTTTTTCTTCGGCAGACGAGCCCTCGTCGAAGAAAAGGTCCTCGGCAGACGAGCCCTCGTCGAAGAAAAGGTCCTCGGCAGACGAGCCCTCGTCGAGCATTTTTTCTTCGGCAGACGAGCCCTCGTCGAGCATTTTTTCTTCGGCAGACGAGCCCTCGTCGAAGAAAAGGTCCTCGGCAGACGAGCCCCCTCGTCGAGCATTTTTTCTTCGGCAGACGAGCCCTCGTCGAGCATTTTTTCTTCGGCAGACGAGCCCTCGTCGAAGAAAAGGTCCTCGGCAGACGAGCTCTCGTCGAGCATTTTTTCTTCGGCAGACGAGCCCTCGTCGAGCATTTTTTCTTCGGCAGACGAGCCCTCGTCGAAG
Source organism: Harpia harpyja (assembly GCF_026419915.1). Classification (NCBI taxonomy): domain Eukaryota; kingdom Metazoa; phylum Chordata; class Aves; order Accipitriformes; family Accipitridae; genus Harpia; species Harpia harpyja. The sequence continues at coordinate 11,996 of NW_026293251.1, read as the reverse complement.
AAAAGGTCCTCGGCAGACGAGCCCTCGTCGAAGAAAAGGTCCTCGGCAGACGAGCCCTCGTCGAAGAAAAGGTCCTCGGCAGACGAGCCCTCGTCGAGCATTTTTTCTTCGGCAGACGAGCCCTCGTCGAAGAAAAGGTCCTCGGCAGACGAGCCCTCGTCGAGCATTTTTTCTTCGGCAGACGAGCCCTCGTCGAAGAAAAGGTCCTCGGCAGACGAGCCCTCGTCAAGCATTTTTTCTTCGGCAGACGAGCCCTCGTCGAAGAAAAGGTCCTCGGCAGACGAGCCCTCGTCGAGCATTTTTTCTTCGGCAGACGAGCCCTCGTCGAGCATTTTTTCTTCGGCAGACGAGCCCTCGTCGAAGAAAAGGTCCTCGGCAGACGAGCCCTCGTCGAGCATTTTTTCTTCGGCAGACGAGCCCTCGTCGAGCATTTTTTCTTCGGCAGACGAGCCCTCGTCGAGCATTTTTTCTTCGGCAGACGAGCCCTCGTCGAAGAAAAGGTCCTCGGCAGACGAGCCCTCGTCGAGCATTTTTTCTTCGGCAGACGAGCCCTCGTCGAAGAAAAGGTCCTCGGCAGACGAGCCCTCGTCGAGCATTTTTTCTTCGGCAGACGAGCCCTCGTCGAAGAAAAGGTCCTCGGCAGACGAGCCCTCGTCGAGCATTTTTTCTTCGGCAGACGAGCCCTCGTCGAGCATTTTTTCTTCGGCAGACGAGCCCTCGTCGAAGAAAAGGTCCTCGGCAGACGAGCCCTCGTCGAGCATTTTTCTTCGGCAGACGAGCCCTCGTCGAGCATTTTTTCTTCGTCAGACGAGCCCTCGTCGAAGAAAAGGTCCTCGGCAGACGAGCCCTCGTCGAAGAAAAGGTCCTCGGCAGACGAGCCCTCGTCGAGCATTTTTTCTTCGGCAGACGAGCCCTCGTCGAAGAAAAGGTCCTCGGCAGACGAGCCCTCGTCGAGCATTTTTTCTTCGGCAGACGAGCCCTCGTCGAAGAAAAGGTCCTCGGCAGACGAGCCCTCGTCGAGCATTTTTTCTTTGGCAGAGGAGCCCTCGTCGAGCATTTTTTCTTCGGCAGACGAGCCCTCGTGGAAGAAAAGGTCCTCGGCAGACGAGCCCTCGTCGAGCATTTTTTCTTCGGCAGACGAGCCCTCGTCGAAGAAAAGGTCCTCGGCAGACGAGCCCTCGTCGAGCATTTTTTCTTCGGCAGACGAGCCCTCGTCGAAGAAAAGGTCCTCGGCAGACGAGCCCTCGTCGAGCATTTTTTCTTCGGCAGACGAGCCCTCGTCGAGCATTTTTTCTTCGGCAGACGAGCCCTCGTCGAAGAAAAAGTCCTCGGCAGACGAGCCCTCGTCGAGCATTTTTTCTTCGGCAGACGAGCCCTCGTCGAGCATTTTTTCTTCGGCAGACGAGCCCTCGTCGAAGAAAAGGTCCTCGGCAGACGAGCCCTCGTCGAGCATTTTTTCTTCGGCAGACGAGCCCTCGTCGAGCATTTTTTCTTCGGCAGACGAGCCCTCGTCGAAGAAAAGGTCCTCGGCAGACGAGCCCTCGTCGAGCATTTTTTCTTCGGCAGACGAGCCCTCGTCGAAGAAAAGGTCCTCCGCAGACGAGCCCTCGTCGAGCATTTTTTCTTCGGCAGACGAGCCCTCGTCGAAGAAAAGGTCCTCGGCAGACGAGCCCTCGTCGAGCATTTTTCTTCGGCAGACGAGCCCTCGTCGAAGAAAAGGTCCTCGGCAGACGAGCCCTCGTCGAGCATTTTTTCTTCGGCAGACGAGCCCTTGTCGAGCATTTTTTCTTCGGCAGACGAGCCCTCGTCGAAGAAAAGGTCCTCGGCAGACGAGCCCTCGTCGAGCATTTTTTCTTCGGCAGACGAGCCCTCGTCGAAGAAAAGGTCCTCGGCAGACGAGCCCTCGTCGAGCATTTTTTCTTCGGCAGACGAGCCCTCGTCGAAGAAAAGGTCCTCGGCAGACGAGCCCTCGTCGAGCATTTTTTCTTCGGCAGACGAGCCCTCGTCGAAGAAAAGGTCCTCGGCAGACGAGCCCTCGTCGAGCATTTTTTCTTCGGCAGACGAGCCCTCGTCGAAGAAAAGGTCCTCGGCAGACGAGCCCTCGTCGAGCATTTTTTCTTCGGCAGACGAGCCCTCGTCGAAGAAAAGGTCCTCGGCAGACGAGCCCTCGTCGAGCATTTTTTCTTCGGCAGACGAGCCCTCGTCGAGCATTTTTTCTTCGGCAGACGAGCCCTCGTCGAAGAAAAGGTCCTCGGCAGACGAGCCCTCGTCGAGCATTTTTTCTTCGGCAGACGAGCCCTCGTCGAAGAAAAGGTCCTCGGCAGACGAGCCCTCGTCGAGCATTTTTTCTTCGGCAGACGAGCCCTCGTCGAAGAAAAGGTCCTCGGCAGACGAGCCCTCGTCGAGCATTTTTTCTTCGGCAGACGAGCCCTCGTCGAGCCCTCGTCGAAGAAAAGGTCCTCGGCAGACGAGCCCTCGTCGAGCATTTTTTCTTCGGCAGACGAGCCCTCGTCGAGCATTTTTTCTTCGGCAGACGAGCCCTCGTCGAAGAAAAGGTCCTCGGCAGACGAGCCCTCGTCGAGCATTTTTTCTTCGGCAGACGAGCCCTCGTCGAAGAAAAGGTCCTCGGCAGACGAGCCCTCGTCGAGCATTTTTTCTTCGGCAGACGAGCCCTCGTCGAAGAAAAGGTCCTCGGCAGACGAGCCCTCGTCGAGCATTTTTTCTTCGGCAGAGGAGCCCTCGTCGAGCATTTTTCTTCGGCAGACGAGCCCTCGTCGAAGAAAAGGTCCTCGGCAGACGAGCCCTCGTCGAGCATTTTTTCTTCGGCAGACGAGCCCTCGTCGAAGAAAAGGTCCTCGGCAGACGAGCCCTCGTCGAGCATTTTTTCTTCGGCAGACGAGCCCTCGTCGAAGAAAAGGTCCTCGGCAGACGAGCCCTCGTCGAGCATTTTTTCTTCGGCAGACGAGCCCTCGTCGAGCATTTTTTCTTCGGCAGACGAGCCCTCGTCGAAGAAAAGGTCCTCGGCAGACGAGCCCTCGTCGAGCATTTTTTCTTCGGCAGACGAGCCCTCGTCGAGCATTTTTTCTTTGGCAGACGAGCCCTCGTCGAAGAAAAGGTCCTCGGCAGACGAGCCCTCGTCGAGCATTTTTCTTCGGCAGACGAGCCCTCGTCGAGCATTTTTTCTTCGGCAGACGAGCCCTCGTCGAAGAAAAGGTCCTCGGCAGACGAGCCCTCGTCGAGCATTTTTTCTTCGGCAGACGAGCCCTCGTCGAAGAAAAGGTCCTCGGCAGACGAGCCCTCGTCGAGCATTTTTTCTTCGGCAGACGAGCCCTCGTCGAAGAAAAGGTCCTCGGCAGACGAGCCCTCGTCGAGCATTTTTTCTTCGGCAGACGAGCCCTCGTCGAGCATTTTTTCTTCGGCAGACGAGCCCTCGTCGAAGAAAAGGTCCTCGGCAGACGAGCCCTCGTCGAGCATTTTTTCTTCGGCAGACGAGCCCTCGTCGAAGAAAAGGTCCTCGGCAGACGAGCCCTCGTCGAGCATTTTTTCTTCGGCAGACGAGCCCTCGTCGAAGAAAAGGTCCTCGGCAGACGAGCCCTCGTCGAGCATTTTTTCTTCGGCAGACGAGCCCTCGTCGAGCATTTTTTCTTCGGCAGACGAGCCCTCGTCGAAGAAAAGGTCCTCGGCAGACGAGCCCTCGTCGAGCATTTTTTCTTCGGCAGACGAGCCCTCGTCGAGCATTTTTTCTTCGGCAGACGAGCCCTCGTCGAAGAAAAGGTCCTCGGCAGACGAGCCCTCGTCGAGCATTTTTTCTTCGGCAGACGAGCCCTCGTCGAAGAAAAGGTCCTCGGCAGACGAGCCCTCGTCGAGCATTTTTCTTCGGCAGACGAGCCCTCGTCGAAGAAAAGGTCCTCGGCAGACGAGCCCTCGTCGAGCATTTTTTCTTCGGCAGAGGAGCCCTCGTCGAGCATTTTTTCTTCGGCAGACGAGCCCTCGTCGAAGAAAAGGTCCTCGGCAGACGAGCCCTCGTCGAGCATTTTTTCTTCGGCAGACGAGCCCTCGTCGAAGAAAAGGTCCTCGGCAGACGAGCCCTCGTCGAGCATTTTTTCTTCGGCAGACGAGCCCTCGTCGAAGAAAAGGTCCTCGGCAGACGAGCCCTCGTCGAGCATTTTTTCTTCGGCAGACGAGCCCTCGTCGAGCATTTTTTCTTCGGCAGACGAGCCCTCGTCGAAGAAAAGGTCCTCGGCAGACGAGCCCTCGTCGAGCATTTTTTCTTCGGCAGACGAGCCCTCGTCGAGCATTTTTTCTTCGGCAGACGAGCCCTCGTCGAAGAAAAGGTCCTCGGCAGACGAGCCCTCGTCGAGCATTTTTTCTTCGGCAGACGAGCCCTCGTCGAAGAAAAGGTCCTCGGCAGACGAGCCCTCGTCGAGCATTTTTTCTTCGGCAGACGAGCCCTCGTCGAGCATTTTTTCTTCGGCAGACGAGCCCTCGTCGAAGAAAAGGTCCTCGGCAGACGAGCCCTCGTCGAGCATTTTTTCTTCGGCAGACGAGCCCTCGTCGAAGAAAAGGTCCTCGGCAGACGAGCCCTCGTCGAGCATTTTTTCTTCGGCAGACGAGCCCTCGTCGAAGAAAAGGTCCTCGGCAGACGAGCCCTCGTCGAGCATTTTTTCTTCGGCAGACGAGCCCTCGTCGAGCATTTTTTCTTCGGCAGACGAGCCCTCGTCGAAGAAAAGGTCCTCGGCAGACGAGCCCTCGTCGAGCATTTTTTCTTCGGCAGACGAGCCCTCGTCGAAGAAAAGGTCCTCGGCAGACGAGCCCTCGTCGAGCATTTTTTCTTCGGCAGACGAGCCCTCGTCGAAGAAAAGGTCCTCGGCAGACGAGCCCTCGTCGAGCATTTTTTCTTCGGCAGACGAGCCCTCGTCGAGCATTTTTTCTTCGGCAGACGAGCCCTCGTCGAAGAAAAGGTCCTCGGCAGACGAGCCCTCGTCGAGCATTTTTTCTTCGGCAGACGAGCCCTCGTCGAAGAAAAAGGTCCTCGGCAGACGAGCCCTCGTCGAGCATTTTTCTTCGGCAGACGAGCCCTCGTCGAAGAAAAGGTCCTCGGCAGACGAGCCCTCGTCGAGCATTTTTTCTTCGGCAGACGAGCCCTCGTCGAGCATTTTTTCTTCGGCAGACGAGCCCTCGTCGAAGAAAAGGTCCTCGGCAGACGAGCCCTCGTCGAGCATTTTTTCTTCGGCAGACGAGCCCTCGTCGAGCATTTTTTCTTCGGCAGACGAGCCCTCGTCGAAGAAAAGGTCCTCGGCAGACGAGCCCTCGTCGAGCATTTTTTCTTCGGCAGACGAGCCCTCGTCGAGCATTTTTTCTTCGGCAGACGAGCCCTCGTCGAAGAAAAGGTCCTCGGCAGACGAGCCCTCGTCGAGCATTTTTTCTTCGGCAGACGAGCCCTCGTCGAGCATTTTTTCTTCGGCAGACGAGCCCTCGTCGAAGAAAAGGTCCTCGGCAGACGAGCCCTCGTCGAGCATTTTTTCTTCGGCAGACGAGCCCTCGTCGAGCATTTTTTTCTTCGGCAGACGAGCCCTCGTCGAAGAAAAGGTCCTCGGCAGACGAGCCCTCGTCGAGCATTTTTTCTTCGGCAGACGAGCCCTCGTCGAAGAAAAGGTCCTCGGCAGACGAGCCCTCGTCGAGCATTTTTTCTTCGGCAGACGAGCCCTCGTCGAAGAAAAGGTCCTCGGCAGACGAGCCCTCGTCGAGCATTTTTTCTTCGGCAGACGAGCCCTCGTCGAGCATTTTTTCTTCGGCAGACGAGCCCTCGTCGAAGAAAAGGTCCTCGGCAGACGAGCCCTCGTCGAGCATTTTTTCTTCGGCAGACGAGCCCTCGTCGAAGAAAAGGTCCTCGGCAGACGAGCCCTCGTCGAGCATTTTTTCTTCGGCAGACGAGCCCTCGTCGAAGAAAAGGTCCTCGGCAGACGAGCCCTCGTCGAGCATTTTTTCTTCGGCAGACGAGCCCTCGTCGAGCATTTTTTCTTCGGCAGACGAGCCCTCGTCGAAGAAAAGGTCCTCGGCAGACGAGCCCTCGTCGAGCATTTTTTCTTCGGCAGACGAGCCCTCGTCGAGCATTTTTTCTTCGGCAGACGAGCCCTCGTCGAAGAAAAGGTCCTCGGCAGACGAGCCCTCGTCGAGCATTTTTTCTTCGGCAGACGAGCCCTCGTCGAAGAAAAGGTCCTCGGCAGACGAGCCCTCGTCGAGCATTTTTTCTTCGGCAGACGAGCCCTCGTCGAAGAAAAGGTCCTCGGCAGACGAGCCCTCGTCGAGCATTTTTTCTTCGGCAGAGGAGCCCTCGTCGAGCATTTTTTCTTCGGCAGACGAGCCCTCGTCGAAGAAAAGGTCCTCGGCAGACGAGCCCTCGTCGAGCATTTTTTTCTTCGGCAGACGAGCCCTCGTCGAAGAAAAGGTCCTCGGCAGACGAGCCCTCGTCGAGCATTTTTTCTTCGGCAGACGAGCCCTCGTCGAAGAAAAGGTCCTCGGCAGACGAGCCCTCGTCGAGCATTTTTTCTTCGGCAGACGAGCCCTCGTCGAGCATTTTTTCTTTTGCAGACGAGCCCTCGTCGAAGAAAAGGTCCTCGGCAGACGAGCCCTCGTCGAGCATTTTTTCTTCGGCAGACGAGCCCTCGTCGAGCATTTTTTCTTCGGCAGACGAGCCCTCGTCGAAGAAAAGGTCCTCGGCAGACGAGCCCTCGTCGAGCATTTTTTCTTCGGCAGACGAGCCCTCGTCGAGCATTTTTTCTTCGGCAGACGAGCCCTCGTCGAAGAAAAGGTCCTCGGCAGACGAGCCCTCGTCGAGCATTTTTTCTTCGGCAGACGAGCCCTCGTCGAAGAAAAGGTCCTCCGCAGACGAGCCCTCGTCGAGCATTTTTTCTTCGGCAGACGAGCCCTCGTCGAAGAAAAGGTCCTCGGCAGACGAGCCCTCGTCGAGCATTTTTTCTTCGGCAGACGAGCCCTCGTCGAAGAAAAGGTCCTCGGCAGACGAGCCCTCGTCGAGCATTTTTTCTTCGGCAGACGAGCCCTTGTCGAGCATTTTTTCTTCGGCAGACGAGCCCTCGTCAAAGAAAAGGTCCTCGGCAGATGAGCCCTCGTCGAGCATTTTTTCTTCGGCAGACGAGCCCTCGTCGAAGAAAAGGTCCTCGGCAGACGAGCCCTCGTCGAGCATTTTTTCTTCGGCAGACGAGCCCTCGTCGAAGAAAAGGTCCTCGGCAGACGAGCCCTCGTCGAGCATTTTTTCTTCGGCAGACGAGCCCTCGTCGAAGAAAAGGTCCTCGGCAGACGAGCCCTCGTCGAGCATTTTTTCTTCGGCAGACGAGCCCTCGTCGAGCATTTTTTCTTCGGCAGACGAGCCCTCGTCGAAGAAAAGGTCCTCGGCAGACGAGCCCTCGTCGAGCATTTTTTCTTCGGCAGACGAGCCCTCGTCGAGCATTTTTTCTTCGGCAGACGAGCCCTCGTCGAAGAAAAGGTCCTCGGCAGACGAGCCCTCCTCGAGCATTTTTTCTTCGGCAGACGAGCCCTCGTCGAAGAAAAGGTCCTCGGCAGACGAGCCCTCGTCGAGCATTTTTTCTTCGGCAGACGAGCCCTCGTCGAAGAAAAGGTCCTCCGCAGACGAGCCCTCGTCGAGCATTTTTTCTTCGGCAGACGAGCCCTCGTCGAAGAAAAGGTCCTCGGCAGACGAGCCCTCGTCGAGCATTTTTTCTTCGGCAGACGAGCCCTCGTCGAAGAAAAGGTCCTCGGCAGACGAGCCCTCGTCGAGCATTTTTCTTCGGCAGACGAGCCCTCGTCGAGCATTTTTTCTTCGGCAGACGAGCCCTCGTCGAAGAAAAGGTCCTCGGCAGACGAGCCCTCGTCGAGCATTTTTTCTTCGGCAGACGAGCCCTTGTCGAGCATTTTTTCTTCGGCAGACGAGCCCTCGTCGAAGAAAAGGTCCTCGGCAGACGAGCCCTCGTCGAGCATTTTTTGTTCGGCAGACGAGCCCTCGTTGAGCATTTTTTCTTCGGCAGACGAGCCCTCGTCGAAGAAAAGGTCCTCGGCAGACGAGCCCTCGTCGAGCATTTTTTCTTCGGCAGATGAGCCCTCGTCGAAGAAAAGGTCCTCGGCAGACGAGCCCTCGTCGAGCATTTTTTCTTCGGCAGACGAGCCCTCGTCGAGCATTTTTTCTTCGGCAGACGAGCCCTCGTCGAAGAAAAGGTCCTCGGCAGACGAGCCCTCGTCGAGCATTTTTTCTTCGGCAGACGAGCCCTCGTCGAAGAAAAGGTCGTCGGCAGATGAGCCCTCGTCGAGCATTTTTTCTTCGGCAGACGAGCCCTCGTCGAAGAAAAGTTCCTCGGCAGATGAGCCCTCGTCGAGCATTTTTCTTTGGCAGACGAGCCCTCGTCGAAGAAAGGTCCTCGGCAGACGAGCCCTCGTCGAGCATTTTTTCTTCGGCAGACGAGCCCTCGTCGAAGAAAAGGTCCTCGGCAGACGAGCCCTCGTCGAGCATTTTTTCTTCGGCAGACGAGCCCTCGTCGAGCATTTTTTCTTCGGCAGACGAGCCCTCGTCGAAGAAAAGGTCCTCGGCAGACGAGCCCTCGTCGAAGAAAGGTCCTCGGCAGACGAGCCCTAGTCGAGCATTTTTTCTTCGGCAGACGAGCCCTCGTCGAGCATTTTTTCTTCGGCAGACGAGCCCTCGTCGAAGAAAAGGTCCTCGGCAGACGAGCCCTCGTCGAAGAAAAGGTCCTCGGCAGACGAGCCCTCGTCGAGCATTTTTTCTTCGGCAGACGAGCCCTCGTCGAAGAAAAGGTCCTCGGCAGACGAGCCCTCGTCGAGCATTTTTTCTTCGGCAGACGAGCCCTCGTCGAGCATTTTTTCTTCGGCAGACGAGCCCTCGTCGAAGAAAAGGTCCTCGGCAGACAAGCCCTTGTCGAAGAAAAGGTCCTCGGCAGACGAGCCCTCGTCGAGCATTTTTTCTTCGGCAGACGAGCCCTCGTCGAGCATTTTTTCTTCGGCAGACGAGCCCTCATCGAGCATTTTTTCTTCGGCAGACGAGCCCTCGTCGAGCATTTTTTCTTCGGCAGACGAGCCCTCGTCGAGCATTTTTTCTTTTGCAGACGAGCCCTCGTCGAGCATTTTTTCTTCGGCAGACGAGCCCTCGTCGAGCATTTTTTCTTTTGCAGACGAGCCCTCGTCGAGCATTTTTTCTTCGGCAGACGAGCCCTCGTCGAGCATTTTTTCTTTTGCAGACGAGCCCTCGTCGAGCATTTTTTCTTCGGCAGACGAGCCCTCGTCGAAAAAATGGTCCTCGGCAGACGAGCCCTCGTCGAAGAAAAGGTCCTCGGCAGACGAGCCCTCGTCGAGCATTTTTTCTTCGGCAGACGAGCCCTCGTCTAGAATTTTTTCTTCGGCAGACGAGCCCTCGTCGAAGAAAAGGTCCTCGGCAGACGAGCCCTCCTCAAGCATTTTTTCTTCGGCAGACGAGCCCTCGTCGAGCATTTTTTCTTCGGCAGACGAGCCCTCGTCGAGCATTTTTTCTTCGACAGACGAGCCCTCGTCGATCATTTTTTCTTCGGCAGACGAGCCCTCGTCGAGCATTTTTTCTTTTGCAGACGAGCCCTCGTCGAGCATTTTTTCTTCGGCAGACGAGCCCTCGTCGAAGAAATGGTCCTCGGCAGACGAGCCCTCGTCGAAGAAAAGGTCCTCGGCAGACGAGCCCTCGTCGAGCATTTTTTCTTCGGCAGACGAGCCCTCGTCGAAGAAAAGGTCCTCGGCAGACGAGCCCTCGTCGAGCATTTTTTCTTCGGCAGACGAGCCCTCGTCGAAGAAAAGGTCCTCGGCAGACGAGCCCTCGTCGAGCATTTTTTCTTCGGCAGAGGAGCCCTCGTCGAGCATTTTTTCTTCGGCAGACGAGCCCTCGTCGAAGAAAAGGTCCTCGGCAGACGAGCCCTCGTCGAGCATTTTTTCTTCGGCAGACGAGCCCTCGTCGAAGAAAAGGTCCTCGGCAGACGAGCCCTCGTCGAGCATTTTTTCTTCGGCAGACGAGCCCTCGTCGAAGAAAAGGTCCTCGGCAGACGAGCCCTCGTCGAGCATTTTTTCTTCGGCAGACGAGCCCTCGTCGAGCATTTTTTCTTCGGCAGACGAGCCCTCGTCGAAGAAAAGGTCCTCGGCAGACGAGCCCTCGTCGAGCATTTTTTCTTCGGCAGACGAGCCCTCGTCGAGCATTTTTTCTTTGGCAGACGAGCCCTCGTCGAAGAAAAGGTCCTCGGCAGACGAGCCCTCGTCGAGCATTTTTTCTTCGGCAGACGAGCCCTCGTCGAGCATTTTTTCTTCGGCAGACGAGCCCTCGTCGAAGAAAAGGTCCTCGGCAGACGAGCCCTCGTCGAGCATTTTTTCTTCGGCAGACGAGCCCTCGTCGAAGAAAAGGTCCTCGGCAGACGAGCCCTCGTCGAGCATTTTTTCTTCGGCAGACGAGCCCTCGTCGAAGAAAAGGTCCTCGGCAGACGAGCCCTCGTCGAGCATTTTTTCTTCGGCAGACGAGCCCTCGTCGAGCATTTTTTCTTCGGCAGACGAGCCCTCGTCGAAGAAAAGGTCCTCGGCAGACGAGCCCTCGTCGAGCATTTTTTCTTCGGCAGACGAGCCCTCGTCGAAGAAAAGGTCCTCGGCAGACGAGCCCTCGTCGAGCATTTTTTCTTCGGCAGACGAGCCCTCGTCGAAGAAAAGGTCCTCGGCAGACGAGCCCTCGTCGAGCATTTTTTCTTCGGCAGACGAGCCCTCGTCGAGCATTTTTTCTTCGGCAGACGAGCCCTCGTCGAAGAAAAGGTCCTCGGCAGACGAGCCCTCGTCGAGCATTTTTTCTTCGGCAGACGAGCCCTCGTCGAGCATTTTTTCTTCGGCAGACGAGCCCTCGTCGAAGAAAAGGTCCTCGGCAGACGAGCCCTCGTCGAGCATTTTTTCTTCGGCAGACGAGCCCTCGTCGAAGAAAAGGTCCTCGGCAGACGAGCCCTCGTCGAGCATTTTTTCTTCGGCAGACGAGCCCTCGTCGAAGAAAGGTCCTCGGCAGACGAGCCCTCGTCGAGCATTTTTTCTTCGGCAGAGGAGCCCTCGTCGAGCATTTTTTCTTCGGCAGACGAGCCCTCGTCGAAGAAAAGGTCCTCGGCAGACGAGCCCTCGTCGAGCATTTTTTCTTCGGCAGACGAGCCCTCGTCGAAGAAAAGGTCCTCGGCAGACGAGCCCTCGTCGAGCATTTTTTCTTCGGCAGACGAGCCCTCGTCGAAGAAAAGGTCCTCGGCAGACGAGCCCTCGTCGAGCATTTTTTCTTCGGCAGACGAGCCCTCGTCGAGCATTTTTTCTTCGGCAGACGAGCCCTCGTCGAAGAAAAGGTCCTCGGCAGACGAGCCCTCGTCGAGCATTTTTTCTTCGGCAGACGAGCCCTCGTCGAGCATTTTTTCTTCGGCAGACGAGCCCTCGTCGAAGAAAAGGTCCTCGGCAGACGAGCCCTCGTCGAGCATTTTTTCTTCGGCAGACGAGCCCTCGTCGAGCATTTTTTCTTCGGCAGACGAGCCTCGTCGAAGAAAAGGTCCTCGGCAGACGAGCCCTCGTCGAGCATTTTTTCTTCGGCAGACGAGCCCTCGTCGAAGAAAAGGTCCTCCGCAGACGAGCCCTCGTCGAGCATTTTTTCTTCGGCAGACGAGCCCTCGTCGAAGAAAAGGTCCTCGGCAGACGAGCCCTCGTCGAGCATTTTTTCTTCGGCAGACGAGCCCTCGTCGAAGAAAAGGTCCTCGGCAGACGAGCCCTCGTCGAGCATTTTTTCTTCGGCAGACGAGCCCTTGTCGAGCATTTTTTCTTCGGCAGACGAGCCCTCGTCGAAGAAAGGTCCTCGGCAGACGAGCCCTCGTCGAGCATTTTTTCTTCGGCAGACGAGCCCTCGTCGAGAATTTTTTCTTCCGCAGACGAGCCCTCGTCGAGCATTTTTTCTTCGGCAG
>NW_026293250.1:0-101000 GCF_026419915.1 Harpia harpyja | reverse complement strand
CCCGGCAGCCGAGCCCTCGTCGAAAATCTTTTCTTCGGCAGCCGAGCCCTCGTCGAAGAAAAGGTCCCCGGCAGCCGAGCCCTCGTCGAAGAAAAGGTCCCCGGCAGCCGAGCCCTCGTCGAAGAAAAGGTCCCCGGCAGCCGAGCCCTCGTCGAAAATCTTTTCTTCGGCAGCCGAGCCCTCGTCGAAGAAAAGGTCCCCGGCAGCCGAGCCCTCGTCGAAATCTTTTCTTCGGCAGCCGAGTCTTCTTCGAAGAAAAAGTCCCCGGCAGCCGAGCCCTCGTCGAAAAATTTTCTTCAGCAACCGAGCCCTCGTCGAAGAAAAGGTCCCCGGCAGCCGAGCCCTCGTCGAAGAAAAGGTCCCCGGCAGCCGAGCCCTCGTCGAAGAAAAGGTCCCCGGCAGCCGAGCCCTCGTCGAAGAAAAGGTCCCCGGCAGCCGAGCCCTCGTCGAAGAAAAGGTCCCCGGCAGCCGAGCCCTCGTCGAAGAAAAGGTCCCGGCAGCCGAGCCCTCGTCGAAGAAAAGGTCCCCGGCAGCCGAGCCCTCGTCGAAGAAAAGGTCCCCGGCAGCCGAGCCCTCGTCGAAGAAAAGGTCCCCGGCAGCCGAGCCCTCGTCGAAGAAAAGGTCCCCGGCAGCCGAGCCCTCGTCGAAGAAAAGGTCCCCGGCAGCCGAGCCCTCGTCGAAAATCTTTTCTTCGGCAGCCGAGTCTTCTTCGAAGAAAAAGTCCCCGGCAGCCGAGCCCTCGTCGAAAATCTTTTCTTCGGCAGCCGAGCCCTCGTCGAAGAAAAGGTCCCCGGCAGCCGAGCCCTCGTCGAAAATCTTTTCTTCGGCAGCCGAGTCTTCTTCGAAGAAAAAGTCCCCGGCAGCCGAGCCCTCGTCGAAATATTTTCTTCAGCAACCGAGCCCTCGTCGAAGAAAAGGTCCCCGGCAGCCGAGCCCTCGTCGAAGAAAAGGTCCCCGGCAGCCGAGCCCTCGTCGAAGAAAAGGTCCCCGGCAGCCGAGCCCTCGTCGAAGAAAAGGTCCCCGGCAGCCGAGCCCTCGTCGAAGAAAAGGTCCCCGGCAGCCGAGCCCTCGTCGAAGAAAAGGTCCCCGGCAGCCGAGCCCTCGTCGAAGAAAAGGTCCCCGGCAGCCGAGCCCTCGTCGAAGAAAAGGTCCCCGGCAGCCGAGCCCTCGTCGAAAATCTTTTCTTCGGCAGCCGAGTCTTCTTCGAAGAAAAGGTCCCCGGCAGCCGAGCCCTCGTCGAAGAAAAGGTCCCCGGCAGCCGAGCCCTCGTCGAAGAAAAGGTCCCCGGCAGCCGAGCCCTCGTCGAAGAAAAGGTCCCCGGCAGCCGAGCCCTCGTCGAAGAAAAGGTCCCCGGCAGCCGAGCCCTCGTCGAAGAAAAGGTCCCCGGCAGCCGAGCCCTCGTCGAAGAAAAGGTCCCCGGCAGCCGAGCCCTCGTCGAAGAAAAGGTCCCCGGCAGCCGAGCCCTCGTCGAAGAAAAGGTCCCCGGCAGCCGAGCCCTCGTCGAAGAAAAGGTCCCCGGCAGCCGAGCCCTCGTCGAAGAAAAGGTCCCCGGCAGCCGAGCCCTCGTCGAAAATCTTTTCTTCGGCAGCCGAGCCCTCGTCGAAGAAAAGGTCCCCGGCAGCCGAGCCCTCGTCGAAAATCTTTTCTTCGGCAGCCGAGTCTTCTTCGAAGAAAAAGTCCCCGGCAGCCGAGCCTCGTCGAAAAATTTTCTTCAGCAACCGAGCCCTCGTCGAAGAAAAGGTCCCGGCAGCCGAGCCCTCGTCGAAGAAAAGGTCCCCGGCAGCCGAGCCCTCGTCGAAGAAAAGGTCCCCGGCAGCCGAGCCCTCGTCGAAGAAAAGGTCCCCGGCAGCCGAGCCCTCGTCGAAGAAAAGGTCCCCGGCAGCCGAGCCCTCGTCGAAGAAAAGGTCCCCGGCAGCCGAGCCCTCGTCGAAGAAAAGGTCCCCGGCAGCCGAGCCCTCGTCGAAAATCTTTTCTTCGGCAGCCGAGTCTTCTTCGAAGAAAAAGTCCCCGGCAGCCGAGCCCTCGTCGAAAATCTTTTCTTCGGCAGCCGAGCCCTCGTCGAAGAAAAGGTCCCCGGCAGCCGAGCCCTCGTCGAAAATCTTTTCTTCGGCAGCCGAGTCTTCTTCGAAGAAAAAGTCCCCGGCAGCCGAGCCCTCGTCGAAATATTTTCTTCAGCAACCGAGCCCTCGTCGAAGAAAAGGTCCCCGGCAGCCGAGCCCTCGTCGAAGAAAAGGTCCCCGGCAGCCGAGCCCTCGTCGAAGAAAAGGTCCCCGGCAGCCGAGCCCTCGTCGAAGAAAAGGTCCCCGGCAGCCGAGCCCTCGTCGAAGAAAAGGTCCCCGGCAGCCGAGCCCTCGTCGAAGAAAAGGTCCCCGGCAGCCGAGCCCTCGTCGAAGAAAAGGTCCCCGGCAGCCGAGCCCTCGTCGAAGAAAAGGTCCCCGGCAGCCGAGCCCTCGTCGAAAATCTTTTCTTCGGCAGCCGAGTCTTCTTCGAAGAAAAAGTCCCCGGCAGCCGAGCCCTCGTCGAAATATTTTCTTCAGCAACCGAGCCCTCGTCGAAGAAAAGGTCCCCGGCAGCCGAGCCCTCGTCGAAGAAAAGGTCCCCGGCAGCCGAGCCCTCGTCGAAGAAAAGGTCCCCGCAGCCGAGCCCTCGTCGAAGAAAAGGTCCCCGGCAGCCGAGCCCTCGTCGAAGAAAAGGTCCCCGGCAGCCGAGCCCTCGTCGAAGAAAAGGTCCCCGGCAGCCGAGCCCTCGTCGAAGAAAAGGTCCCCGGCAGCCGAGCCCTCGTCGAAAATCTTTTCTTCGGCAGCCGAGTCTTCTTCGAAGAAAAAGTCCCCGGCAGCCGAGCCCTCGTCGAAATATTTTCTTCAGCAACCGAGCCCTCGTCGAAGAAAAGGTCCCCGGCAGCCGAGCCCTCGTCGAAGAAAAGGTCCCCGGCAGCCGAGCCCTCGTCGAAGAAAAGGTCCCCGGCAGCCGAGCCCTCGTCGAAGAAAAGGTCCCCGGCAGCCGAGCCCTCGTCGAAATATTTTCTTCAGCAACCGAGCCCTCGTCGAAGAAAAGGTCCCCGGCAGCCGAGCCCTCGTCGAAGAAAAGGTCCCCGGCAGCCGAGCCCTCGTCGAAAATCTTTTCTTCGGCAGCCGAGTCTTCTTCGAAGAAAAAGTCCCCGGCAGCCGAGCCCTCGTCGAAATATTTTCTTCAGCAACCGAGCCCTCGTCGAAGAAAAGGTCCCCGGCAGCCGAGCCCTCGTCGAAGAAAAGGTCCCCGGCAACCGAGCCCTCGTCGAAGAAAAGGTCCCCGGCAGCCGAGCCCTCGTCGAAGAAAAGGTCCCCGGCAGCCGAGCCCTCGTCGAAGAAAAGGTCCCCGGCAGCCGAGCCCTCGTCGAAGAAAAGGTCCCCGGCAGCCGAGCCCTCGTCGAAATATTTTCTTCAGCAACCGAGCCCTCGTCGAAGAAAAGGTCCCCGGCAGCCGAGCCCTCGTCGAAGAAAAGGTCCCCGGCAGCCGAGCCCTCGTCGAAGAAAAGGTCCCCGGCAGCCGAGCCCTCGTCGAAGAAAAGGTCCCCGGCAGCCGAGCCCTCGTCGAAGAAAAGGTCCCCGGCAGCCGAGCCCTCGTCGAAGAAAAGGTCCCCGGCAGCCGAGCCCTCGTCGAAAATCTTTTCTTCGGCAGCCGAGTCTTCTTCGAAGAAAAAGTCCCCGGCAGCCGAGCCCTCGTCGAAATATTTTCTTCAGCAACCGAGCCCTCGTCGAAGAAAAGGTCCCCGGCAGCCGAGCCCTCGTCGAAGAAAAGGTCCCCGGCAGCCGAGCCCTCGTCGAAGAAAAGGTCCCCGGCAGCCGAGCCCTCGTCGAAGAAAAGGTCCCCGGCAGCCGAGCCCTCGTCGAAGAAAAGGTCCCCGGCAGCCGAGCCCTCGTCGAAATATTTTCTTCAGCAACCGAGCCCTCGTCGAAGAAAAGGTCCCCGGCAGCCGAGCCCTCGTCGAAGAAAAGGTCCCCGGCAGCCGAGCCCTCGTCGAAGAAAAGGTCCCCGGCAGCCGAGCCCTCGTCGAAGAAAAGGTCCCCGGCAGCCGAGCCCTCGTCGAAGAAAAGGTCCCCGGCAGCCGAGCCCTCGTCGAAAATCTTTTCTTCGGCAGCCGAGTCTTCTTCGAAGAAAAAGTCCCCGGCAGCCGAGCCCTCGTCGAAATATTTTCTTCAGCAACCGAGCCCTCGTCGAAGAAAAGGTCCCCGGCAGCCGAGCCCTCGTCGAAGAAAAGGTCCCCGGCAACCGAGCCCTCGTCGAAGAAAAGGTCCCCGGCAGCCGAGCCCTCGTCGAAGAAAAGGTCCCCGGCAGCCGAGCCCTCGTCGAAGAAAAGGTCCCCGGCAGCCGAGCCCTCGTCGAAATATTTTCTTCAGCAACCGAGCCCTCGTCGAAGAAAAGGTCCCGGCAGCCGAGCCCTCGTCGAAGAAAAGGTCCCCGGCAGCCGAGCCCTCGTCGAAGAAAAGGTCCCCGGCAGCCGAGCCCTCGTCGAAGAAAAGGTCCCCGGCAGCCGAGCCCTCGTCGAAGAAAAGGTCCCCGGCAGCCGAGCCCTCGTCGAAGAAAAGGTCCCCGGCAGCCGAGCCCTCGTCGAAAATCTTTTCTTCGGCAGCCGAGTCTTCTTCGAAGAAAAAGTCCCCGGCAGCCGAGCCCTCGTCGAAATATTTTCTTCAGCAACCGAGCCCTCGTCGAAGAAAAGGTCCCGGCAGCCGAGCCCTCGTCGAAGAAAAGGTCCCCGGCAGCCGAGCCCTCGTCGAAGAAAAGGTCCCCGGCAGCCGAGCCCTCGTCGAAGAAAAGGTCCCCGGCAGCCGAGCCCTCGTCGAAGAAAAGGTCCCCGGCAGCCGAGCCCTCGTCGAAATATTTTCTTCAGCAACCGAGCCCTCGTCGAAGAAAAGGTCCCCGGCAGCCGAGCCCTCGTCGAAGAAAAGGTCCCCGGCAGCCGAGCCCTCGTCGAAGAAAAGGTCCCCGGCAGCCGAGCCCTCGTCGAAGAAAAGGTCCCCGGCAGCCGAGCCCTCGTCGAAGAAAAGGTCCCCGGCAGCCGAGCCCTCGTCGAAAATCTTTTCTTCGGCAGCCGAGTCTTCTCGAAGAAAAAGTCCCCGGCAGCCGAGCCCTCGTCGAAATATTTTCTTCAGCAACCGAGCCCTCGTCGAAGAAAAGGTCCCCGGCAGCCGAGCCCTCGTCGAAGAAAAGGTCCCCGGCAGCCGAGCCCTCGTCGAAGAAAAGGTCCCCGGCAGCCGAGCCCTCGTCGAAGAAAAGGTCCCCGGCAGCCGAGGCCTCGTCGAAGAAAAGGTCCCCGGCAGCCGAGCCCTCGTCGAAGAAAAGGTCCCCGGCAGCCGAGCCCTCGTCGAAGAAAAGGTCCCCGGCAGCCGAGCCCTCGTCGAAGAAAAGGTCCCCGGCAGCCGAGCCCTCATCGAAGAAAAGGTCCCCGGCAGCCGAGCCCTCGTCGAAGAAAAGGTCCCCGGCAGCCGAGCCCTCGTCGAAGAAAAGGTCCCCGGCAGCCGAGCCCTCGTCGAAGAAAAGGTCCCCGGCAGCCGAAGCCCTCGTCGAAGAAAAGGTCCCCGGCAGCCGAGCCCTCGTCGAAGAAAAGGTCCCCGGCAGCCGAGCCCTCGTCGAAGAAAAGGTCCCCGGCAGCCGAGCCCTCGTCGAAGAAAAGGTCCCCGGCAGCCGAGCCCTCGTCGAAAATCTTTTTCTTCGGCAGCCGAGTCTTCTTCGAAGAAAAAGTCCCCGGCAGCCGAGCCCTCGACGAAATATTTTCTTCAGCAACCGAGCCCTCGTCGAAGAAAAGGTCCCCGGCAGCCGAGCCCTCGTCGAAGAAAAGGTCCCCGGCAGCCGAGCCCTCGTCGAAGAAAAGGTCCCCGGCAGCCGAGCCCTCGTCGAAAGAAAAGGTCCCCGGCAGCCGAGCCCTCGTCGAAGAAAAGGTCCCCGGCAGCCGAGCCCTCGTCGAAGAAAAGGTCCCCGGCAGCCGAGCCCTCGTCGAAGAAAAGGTCCCCGGCAGCCGAGCCCTCGTCGAAGAAAAGGTCCCCGGCAGCCGAGCCCTCGTCGAAGAAAAGGTCCCCGGCAGCCGAGCCCTCGTCGAAGAAAAGGTCCCCGGCAGCCGAGCCCTCGTCGAAGAAAAGGTCCCCGGCAGCCGAGCCCTCGTCGAAAATCTTTTCTTCGGCAGCCGAGTCTTCTTCGAAGAAAAAGTCCCCGGCAGCCGAGCCCTCGTCGAAAATCTTTTCTTCGGCAGCCGAGCCCTCGTCGAAGAAAAGGTCCCCGGCAGCGAGCCCTCGTCGAAATATTTTCTTCAGCAACCGAGCCCTCGTCGAAGAAAAGGTCCCCGGCAGCCGAGCCCTCGTCGAAGAAAAGGTCCCCGGCAGCCGAGCCCTCGTCGAAGAAAAGGTCCCCGGCAGCCGAGCCCTCGTCGAAGAAAAGGTCCCCGGCAGCCGAGCCCTCGTCGAAGAAAAGGTCCCCGGCAGCCGAGCCCTCGTCGAAGAAAAGGTCCCCGGCAGCCGAGCCCTCGTCGAAGAAAAGGTCCCCGGCAGCCGAGCCCTCGTCGAAGAAAAGGTCCCCGGCAGCCGAGCCCTCGTCGAAGAAAAGGTCCCCGGCAGCCGAGCCCTCGTCGAAGAAAAGGTCCCCGGCAGCCGAGCCCTCGTCGAAGAAAAGGTCCCCGGCAGCCGAGCCCTCGTCGAAGAAAAGGTCCCCGGCAGCCGAGCCCTCGTCGAAGAAAAGGTCCCCGGCAGCCGAGCCCTCGTCGAAGAAAAGGTCCCCGGCAGCCGAGCCCTCGTCGAAGAAAAGGTCCCCGGCAGCCGAGGCCTCGTCGAAGAAAAGGTCCCCGGCAGCCGAGGCCTCGTCGAAGAAAAGGTCCCCGGCAGCCGAGCCCTCGTCGAAGAAAAGGTCCCCGGCAGCCGAGCCCTCGTCGAAGAAAAGGTCCCCGGCAGCCGAGCCCTCGTCGAAAATCTTTTCTTCGGCAGCCGAGCCCTCGTCGAAGAAAAGGTCCCCGGCAGCCGAGCCCTCGTCGAAGAAAAGGTCCCCCGGCAGCCGAGCCCTCGTCGAAGAAAAGGTCCCCGGCAGCCGAGCCCTCGTCGAAGAAAAGGTCCCCGGCAGCCGAGCCCTCGTCGAAGAAAAGGTCCCCGGCAGCCGAGCCCTCGTCGAAAATCTTTTCTTCGGCAGCCGAGTCTTCTTCGAAGAAAAAGTCCCCGGCAGCCGAGCCCTCGTCGAAATATTTTCTTCAGCAACCGAGCCCTCGTCGAAGAAAAGGTCCCCGGCAGCCGAGCCCTCGTCGAAGAAAAGGTCCCCGGCAGCCGAGCCCTCGTCGAAGAAAAGGTCCCCGGCAGCCGAGCCCTCGTCGAAGAAAAGGTCCCCGGCAGCCGAGCCCTCGTCGAAGAAAGGTCCCCGGCAGCCGAGCCCTCGTCGAAGAAAAGGTCCCCGGCAGCCGAGCCCTCGTCGAAGAAAAGGTCCCCGGCAGCCGAGCCCTCGTCGAAGAAAAGGTCCCCGGCAGCCGAGCCCTCGTCGAAGAAAAGGTCCCCGGCAGCCGAGCCCTCGTCGAAGAAAAGGTCCCCGGCAGCCGAGCCCTCGTCGAAAATCTTTTCTTCGGCAGCCGAGTCTTCTTCGAAGAAAAAGTCCCCGGCAGCCGAGCCCTCGTCGAAATATTTTCTTCAGCAACCGAGCCCTCGTCGAAGAAAAGGTCCCCGGCAGCCGAGCCCTCGTCGAAGAAAAGGTCCCCGGCAGCCGAGCCCTCGTCGAAGAAAAGGTCCCCGGCAGCCGAGCCCTCGTCGAAGAAAAGGTCCCCAGCAGCCGAGCCCTCGTCGAAGAAAAGGTCCCCGGCAGCCGAGCCCTCGTCGAAAATCTTTTCTTCGGCAGCCGAGTCTTCTTCGAAGAAAAAGTCCCCGGCAGCCGAGCCCTCGTCGAAATATTTTCTTCAGCAACCGAGCCCTCGTCGAAGAAAAGGTCCCCGGCAGCCGAGCCCTCGTCGAAGAAAAGGTCCCCGGCAGCCGAGCCCTCGTCGAAGAAAAGGTCCCCGGCAGCCGAGCCCTCGTCGAAGAAAGGTCCCCGGCAGCCGAGCCCTCGTCGAAAATCTTTTCTTCGGCAGCCGAGTCTTCTTCGAAGAAAAGTCCCCGGCAGCCGAGCCCTCGTCGAAATATTTTCTTCAGCAACCGAGCCCTCGTCGAAGAAAAGGTCCCGGCAGCCGAGCCCTCGTCGAAGAAAAGGTCCCCGGCAGCCGAGCCCTCGTCGAAGAAAAGGTCCCCGGCAGCCGAGCCCTCGTCGAAGAAAAGGTCCCCGGCAGCCGAGCCCTCGTCGAAGAAAAGGTCCCCGGCAGCCGAGCCCTCGTCGAAGAAAAGGTCCCCGGCAGCCGAGCCCTCGTCGAAGAAAAGGTCCCCGGCAGCCGAGCCCTCGTCGAAGAAAAGGTCCCCGGCAGCCGAGCCCTCGTCGAAGAAAAGGTCCCCGGCAGCCGAGCCCTCGTCGAAAATCTTTTCTTCGGCAGCCGAGTCTTCTTCGAAGAAAAAGTCCCCGGCAGCCGAGCCCTCGTCGAAATATTTTCTTCAGCAACCGAGCCCTCGTCGAAGAAAAGGTCCCCGGCAGCCGAGCCCTCGTCGAAGAAAAGGTCCCCGGCAGCCGAGCCCTCGTCGAAGAAAAAGGTCCCCGGCAGCCGAGCCCTCGTCGAAGAAAAGGTCCCCGGCAGCCGAGCCCTCGTCGAAGAAAAGGTCCCCGGCAGCCGAGCCCTCGTCGAAGAAAAGGTCCCCGGCAGCCGAGCCCTCGTCGAAGAAAAGGTCCCCGGCAGCCGAGCCCTCGTCGAAGAAAAGGTCCCCGGCAGCCGAGCCCTCGTCGAAGAAAAGGTCCCCGGCAGCCGAGCCCTCGAAGAAAAGGTCCCCGGCAGCCGAGCCCTCGTCGAAGAAAAGGTCCCCGGCAGCCGAGCCCTCGTCGAAAATCTTTTCTTCGGCAGCCGAGTCTTCTTCGAAGAAAAAGTCCCCGGCAGCCGAGCCCTCGTCGAAAATCTTTTCTTCGGCAGCCGAGCCCTCGTCGAAGAAAAGGTCCCCGGCAGCCGAGCCCTCGTCGAAATATTTTCTTCAGCAACCGAGCCCTCGTCGAAGAAAGGTCCCCGGCAGCCGAGCCCTCGTCGAAGAAAAGGTCCCCGGCAGCCGAGCCCTCGTCGAAGAAAAGGTCCCCGGCAGCCGAGCCCTCGTCGAAGAAAAGGTCCCCGGCAGCCGAGCCCTCGTCGAAGAAAAGGTCCCCGGCAGCCGAGCCCTCGTCGAAGAAAAGGTCCCCGGCAGCCGAGCCCTCGTCGAAGAAAAGGTCCCCGGCAGCCGAGCCCTCGTCGAAGAAAAGGTCCCCGGCAGCCGAGCCCTCGTCGAAGAAAAGGTCCCCGGCAGCCGAGCCCTCGTCGAAGAAAAGGTCCCCGGCAGCCGAGCCCTCGTCGAAGAAAAGGTCCCCGGCAGCCGAGCCCTCGTCGAAGAAAAGGTCCCCGGCAGCCGAGCCCTCGTCGAAGAAAAGGTCCCCGGCAGCCGAGCCCTCGTCGAAGAAAAGGTCCCCGGCAGCCGAGGCCTCGTCGAAGAAAAGGTCCCCGGCAGCCGAGGCCTCGTCGAAGAAAAGGTCCCCGGCAGCCGAGCCCCTCGTCGAAGAAAAGGTCCCCGGCAGCCGAGCCCTCGTCGAAAATCTTTCTTCGGCAGCCGAGCCCTCGTCGAAGAAAAGGTCCCCGGCAGCCGAGCCCTCGTCGAAGAAAAGGTCCCCGGCAGCCGAGCCCTCGTCGAAGAAAAGGTCCCCGGCAGCCGAGCCCTCGTCGAAGAAAAGGTCCCCGGCAGCCGAGCCCTCGTCGAAGAAAAGGTCCCCGGCAGCCGAGCCCTCGTCGAAGAAAAGGTCCCCGGCAGCCGAGCCCTCGTCGAAGAAAAGGTCCCCGGCAGCCGAGCCCTCGTCGAAGAAAAGGTCCCCGGCAGCCGAGCCCTCGTCGAAGAAAAGGTCCCCGGCAGCCGAGCCCTCGTCGAAAATCTTTTCTTCGGCAGCCGAGCCCTCGTCGAAGAAAAGGTCCCCGGCAGCCGAGCCCTCGTCGAAAATCTTTTCTTCGGCAGCCGAGCCCTCGTCGAAGAAAAGGTCCCCGGCAGCCGAGCCCTCGTCGAAGAAAAGGTCCCCGGCAGCCGAGCCCTCGTCGAAGAAAAGGTCCCGGCAGCCGAGCCCTCGTCGAAGAAAAGGTCCCCGGCAGCCGAGCCCTCGTCGAAGAAAAGGTCCCCGGCAGCCGAGCCCTCGTCGAAGAAAAGGTCCCCGGCAGCCGAGCCCTCGTCGAAGAAAAGGTCCCCGGCAGCCGAGCCCTCGTCGAAGAAAAGGTCCCCGGCAGCCGAGCCCTCGTCGAAAATCTTTTCTTCGGCAGCCGAGCCCTCGTCGAAGAAAAGGTCCCCGGCAGCCGAGCCCTCGTCGAAGAAAAGGTCCCCGGCAGCCGAGCCCTCGTCGAAGAAAAGGTCCCCGGCAGCCGAGCCCCGAGAAGGTCCCCGGCAGCCGAGCCCTCGTCGAAGAAAAGGTCCCCGGCAGCCGAGCCCTCGTCGAAGAAAAGGTCCCCGGCAGCCGAGCCCTCGTCGAAGAAAAGGTCCCCGGCAGCCGAGCCCTCGTCGAAGAAAAGGTCCCCCGGCAGCCGAGCCCTCGTCGAAGAAAGGTCCCCGGCAGCCGAGCCCTCGTCGAAAATCTTTTCTTCGGCAGCCGAGCCCTCGTCGAAGAAAAGGTCCCCGGCAGCCGAGCCCTCGTCGAAGAAAAGGTCCCCGGCAGCCGAGCCCTCGTCGAAAATCTTTTCTTCGGCAGCCGAGTCTTCTTCGAAGAAAAAGTCCCCGGCAGCCGAGCCCTCGTCGAAAATCTTTTCTTCGGCAGCCGAGCCCTCGTCGAAGAAAAGGTCCCCGGCAGCCGAGCCCTCGTCGAAAATCTTTTCTTCGGCAGCCGAGTCTTCTTCGAAGAAAAAGTCCCCGGCAGCCGAGCCCTCGTCGAAAATCTTTTCTTCGGCAGCCGAGCCCTCGTCGAAGAAAAGGTCCCCGGCAGCCGAGCCCTCGTCGAAGAAAAGGTCCCCGGCAGCCGAGCCCTCGTCGAAGAAAAGGTCCCCGGCAGCCGAGCCCTCGTCGAAGAAAAGGTCCCCGGCAGCCGAGCCCTCGTCGAAGAAAAGGTCCCCGGCAGCCGAGCCCTCGTCGAAGAAAAGGTCCCCGGCAGCCGAGCCCTCGTCGAAGAAAAGGTCCCCGGCAGCCGAGCCCTCGTCGAAGAAAAGGTCCCCGGCAGCCGAGCCCTCGTCGAAAATCTTTTCTTCGGCAGCCGAGCCCTCGTCGAAGAAAAGGTCCCCGGCAGCCGAGCCCTCGTCGAAAATCTTTTCTTCGGCAGCCGAGCCCTCGTCGAAGAAAAGGTCCCCGGCAGCCGAGCCCTCGTCGAAAATCTTTTCTTCGGCAGCCGAGTCTTCTTCGAAGAAAAAGTCCCCGGCAGCCGAGCCCTCGTCGAAATATTTTCTTCAGCAACCGAGCCCTCGTCGAAGAAAAGGTCCCCGGCAGCCGAGCCCTCGTCGAAGAAAAGGTCCCCGGCAGCCGAGCCCTCGTCGAAGAAAAGGTCCCCGGCAGCCGAGCCCTCGTCGAAGAAAAGGTCCCCGGCAGCCGAGCCCTCGTCGAAGAAAAGGTCCCCGGCAGCCGAGCCCTCGTCGAAGAAAAGGTCCCCGGCAGCCGAGCCCCTCGTCGAAGAAAAGGTCCCCGGCAGCCGAGCCCTCGTCGAAAATCTTTTCTTCGGCAGCCGAGCCCTCGTCGAAGAAAAAGGTCCCCGGCAGCCGAGCCCTCGTCGAAAATCTTTTCTTCGGCAGCCGAGTCTTCTTCGAAGAAAAAGTCCCCGGCAGCCGAGCCCTCGTCGAAATATTTTCTTCAGCAACCGAGCCCTCGTCGAAGAAAAGGTCCCCGGCAGCCGAGCCCTCGTCGAAGAAAAGGTCCCCGGCAGCCGAGCCCTCGTCGAAGAAAAGGTCCCCGGCAGCCGAGCCCTCGTCGAAGAAAAGGTCCCCGGCAGCCGAGCCCTCGTCGAAGAAAAGGTCCCCGGCAGCCGAGCCCTCGTCGAAGAAAAGGTCCCCGGCAGCCGAGCCCTCGTCGAAGAAAAGGTCCCCGGCAGCCGAGCCCTCGTCGAAGAAAAGGTCCCCGGCAGCCGAGCCCTCGTCGAAAATCTTTTCTTCGGCAGCCGAGTCTTCTTCGAAGAAAAAGTCCCCGGCAGCCGAGCCCTCGTCGAAGAAAAGGTCCCCGGCAGCCGAGCCCTCGTCGAAGAAAAGGTCCCCGGCAGCCGAGCCCTCGTCGAAGAAAAGGTCCCCGGCAGCCGAGCCCTCGTCGAAAATCTTTTCTTCGGCAGCCGAGTCTTCTTCGAAGAAAAAGTCCCCGGCAGCCGAGCCCTCGTCGAAAAATTTTCTTCAGCAACCGAGCCCTCGTCGAAGAAAAGGTCCCCGGCAGCCGAGCCCTCGTCGAAGAAAAGGTCCCCGGCAGCCGAGCCCTCGTCGAAGAAAAGGTCCCCGGCAGCCGAGCCCTCGTCGAAGAAAAGGTCCCCGGCAGCCGAGCCCTCGTCGAAGAAAAGGTCCCCGGCAGCCGAGCCCTCGTCGAAGAAAAGGTCCCCGGCAGCCGAGCCCTCGTCGAAAATCTTTTCTTCGGCAGCCGAGTCTTCTTCGAAGAAAAAGTCCCCGGCAGCCGAGCCCTCGTCGAAAAATTTTCTTCAGCAACCGAGCCCTCGTCGAAGAAAAGGTCCCCGGCAGCCGAGCCCTCGTCGAAGAAAAGGTCCCCCGGCAGCCGAGCCCTCGTCGAAGAAAAGGTCCCCGGCAGCCGAGCCCTCGTCGAAGAAAAGGTGTCCGGCAGCCGAGCCCTCGTCGAAGAAAAGGTCCCCGGCAGCCGAGCCCTCGTCGAAGAAAAGGTCCCCGGCAGCCGAGCCCTCGTCGAAAATCTTTTCTTCGGCAGCCGAGTCTTCTTCGAAGAAAAAGTCCCCGGCAGCCGAGCCCTCGTCGAAAAATTTTCTTCAGCAACCGAGCCCTCGTCGAAGAAAAGGTCCCCGGCAGCCGAGCCCTCGTCGAAGAAAAGGTCCCCGGCAGCCGAGCCCTCGTCGAAAAATTTTCTTCAGCAACCGAGCCCTCGTCGAAGAAAAGGTCCCCGGCAGCCGAGCCCTCGTCGAAGAAAAGGTCCCCGGCAGCCGAGCCCTCGTCGAAGAAAAGGTCCCCGGCAGCCGAGCCCTCGTCGAAGAAAAGGTCCCCGGCAGCCGAGCCCTCGTCGAAGAAAAGGTCCCCGGCAGCCGAGCCCTCGTCGAAAAATTTTCTTCAGCAACCGAGCCCTCGTCGAAGAAAAGGTCCCCCGGCAGCCGAGCCCTCGTCGAAGAAAAGGTCCCCGGCAGCCGAGCCCTCGTCGAAAATCTTTCTTCGGCAGCCGAGTCTTCTTCGAAGAAAAAGTCCCCGGCAGCCGAGCCCTCGTCGAAAAATTTTCTTCAGCAACCGAGCCCTCGTCGAAGAAAAGGTCCCCGGCAGCCGAGCCCTCGTCGAAGAAAAGGTCCCCGGCAGCCGAGCCCTCGTCGAAGAAAAGGTCCCCGGCAGCCGAGCCCCTCGTCGAAGAAAAGGTCCCCGGCAGCCGAGCCCTCGTCGAAAATCTTTTCTTCGGCAGCCGAGTCTTCTTCGAAGAAAAAGTCCCCGGCAGCCGAGCCCTCGTCGAAAAATTTTCTTCAGCAACCGAGCCCTCGTCGAAGAAAAGGTCCCCGGCAGCCGAGCCCTCGTCGAAGAAAAGGTCCCCGGCAGCCGAGCCCTCGTCGAAGAAAAGGTCCCCGGCAGCCGAGCCCTCGTCGAAGAAAAGGTCCCCGGCAGCCGAGCCCTCGTCGAAAATCTTTTCTTCGGCAGCCGATTCTTCTTCGAAGAAAAAGTCCCCGGCAGCCGAGCCCTCGTTGAAAAATTTTCTTCAGCAACCGAGCCCTCGTCGAAGAAAAGTTCCCCGGCAGCCGAGCCCTCGTTGAAGAAAAGGTCCCCGGCAGCCGAGCCCTCGTCGAAGAAAAGGTCCCCGGCAGCCGAGCCCTCGTCGAAGAAAAGGTCCCCGGCAGCCGAGCCCTCGTCGAAGAAAAGGTCCCCGGCAGCCGAGCCCTCGTCGAAAATCTTTTCTTCGGCAGCCGAGTCTTCTTCGAAGAAAAAGTCCCCGGCAGCCGAGCCCTCGTTGAAAAATTTTCTTCAGCAACCGAGCCCTCGTCGAAGAAAAGTTCCCCGGCAGCCGAGCCCTCGTCGAAGAAAAGTTCCCCGGCAGCCGAGCCCTCGTCGAAGAAAAGGTCCCCGGCAGCCGAGCCCTCGTCGAAGAAAAGGTCCCCGGCAGCCGAGCCCTCGTCGAAGAAAAGGTCCCCGGCAGCCGAGCCCTCGTCGAAGAAAAGGTCCCCGGCAGCCGAGCCCTCGTCGAAGAAAAGGTCCCCGGCAGCCGAGCCCTCGTCGAAGAAAAGGTCCCCGGCAGCCGAGCCCTCGTCGAAGAAAAGGTCCCTGGCAGCCGAGCCCTCGTCGAAGAAAAGGTCCCCGGCAGCCGAGCCCTCGTCGAAAATCTTTTCTTCGGCAGCCGAGTCTTCTTCGAAGAAAAAGTCCCCGGCAGCCGAGCCCTCGTCGAAAAATTTTCTTCAGCAACCGAGCCCTCGTCGAAGAAAAGGTCCCCGGCAGCCGAGCCCTCGTCGAAGAAAAGGTCCCCGGCAGCCGAGCCCTCGTCGAAGAAAAGGTCCCCGGCAGCCGAGCCCTCGTCGAAGAAAAGGTCCCCGGCAGCCGAGCCCTCGTTGAAAATCTTTTCTTCGGCAGCCGAGTCTTCTTCGAAGAAAAAGTCCCCGGCAGCCGAGCCCTCGTCGAAAAATTTTCTTCAGCAACCGAGCCCTCGTCGAAGAAAAGGTCCCCGGCAGCCGAGCCCTCGTCGAAGAAAAGGTCCCCGGCAGCCGAGCCCTCGTCGAAGAAAAGGTCCCCGGCAGCCGAGCCCTCGTCGAAGAAAAGGTCCCCGGCAGCCGAGCCCTCGTCGAAAAATTTTCTTCAGCAACCGAGCCCTCGTCGAAGAAAAGGTCCCCGGCAGCCGAGCCCTCGTCGAAGAAAAGGTCCCCGGCAGCCGAGCCCTCGTCGAAGAAAAGGTCCCCGGCAGCCGAGCCCTCGTCGAAGAAAAGGTCCCCGGCAGCCGAGCCCTCGTCGAAGAAAAGGTCCCCGGCAGCCGAGCCCTCGTCGAAGAAAAGGTCCCCGGCAGCCGAGCCCTCGTCGAAAACCTTTTCTTCGGCAGCCGAGTCTTCTTCGAAGAAAAAGTCCCCGGCAGCCGAGCCCTCGTCGAAAAATTTTCTTCAGCAACCGAGCCCTCGTCGAAGAAAAGGTCCCCGGCAGCCGAGCCCTCGTCGAAGAAAAGGTCCCCGGCAGCCGAGCCCTCGTCGAAGAAAAGGTCCCCGGCAGCCGAGCCCTCGTCGAAGAAAAGGTCCCCGGCAGCTGAGCCCTCGTCGAAGAAAAGGTCCCCGGCAGCCGAGCCCTCGTCGAAGAAAAGGTCCCCGGCAGCCGAGCCCTCGTCGAAAAATTTTCTTCAGCAACGGAGCCCTCGTCGAAGAAAAGGTCCCCGGCAGCCGAGCCCTCGTCGAAGAAAAGGTCCCCGGCAGCCGAGCCCTCGTCGAAGAAAAGGTCCCCGGCAGCCGAGCCCTCGTCGAAAAATTTTCTTCAGCAACCGAGCCCTCGTCGAAGAAAAGGTCCCCGGCAGCCGAGCCCTCGTCGAAGAAAAGGTCCCCGGCAGCCGAGCCCTCGTCGAAGAAAAGGTCCCCGGCAGCCGAGCCCTCGTCGAAAATCTTTTCTTCGGCAGCCGAGTCTTCTTCGAAGAAAAAGTCCCCGGCAGCCGAGCCCTCGTCGAAATATTTTCTTCAGCAACCGAGCCCTCGTCGAAGAAAAGGTCCCCGGCAGCCGAGCCCTCGTCGAAGAAAAGGTCCCCGGCAGCCGAGCCCTCGTCGAAGAAAAGGTCCCCGGCAGCCGAGCCCTCGTCGAAAATCTTTTCTTCGGCAGCCGAGTCTTCTTCGAAGAAAAAGTCCCCGGCAGCCGAGCCCTCGTTGAAAAATTTTCTTCAGCAACCGAGCCCTCGTCGAAGAAAAGTTCCCCGGCAGCCGAGCCCTCGTCGAAGAAAAGTTCCCCGGCAGCCGAGCCCTCGTCGAAGAAAAGGTCCCCGGCAGCCGAGCCCTCGTCGAAGAAAAGGTCCCCGGCAGCCGAGCCCTCGTCGAAAATCTTTTCTTCGGCAGCCGAGTCTTCTTCGAAGAAAAAGTCCCCGGCAGCCGAGCCCTCGTTGAAAAATTTTCTTCAGCAACCGAGCCCTCGTCGAAGAAAAGTTCCCCGGCAGCCGAGCCCTCGTCGAAGAAAAGTTCCCCCGGCAGCCGAGCCCTCGTCGAAGAAAAGGTCCCCGGCAGCCGAGCCCTCGTCGAAGAAAAGGTCCCCGGCAGCCGAGCCCTCGTCGAAGAAAAGGTCCCCGGCAGCCGAGCCCTCGTCGAAGAAAAGGTCCCCGGCAGCCGAGCCCTCGTCGAAAATCTTTTCTTCGGCAGCCGAGTCTTCTTCGAAGAAAAAGTCCCCGGCAGCCGAGCCCTCGTCGAAAAATTTTCTTCAGCAACCGAGCCCTCGTCGAAGAAAAGGTCCCCGGCAGCCGAGCCCTCGTCGAAGAAAAGGTCCCCGGCAGCCGAGCCCTCGTCGAAGAAAAGGTCCCCGGCAGCCGAGCCCTCGTCGAAGAAAAGGTCCCCGGCAGCCGAGCCCTCGTCGAAAATCTTTTCTTCGGCAGCCGAGTCTTCTTCGAAGAAAAAGTCCCCGGCAGCCGAGCCCTCGTCGAAAAATTTTCTTCAGCAACCGAGCCCTCGTCGAAGAAAAGGTCCCCGGCAGCCGAGCCCTCGTCGAAGAAAAGGTCCCCGGCAGCCGAGCCCTCGTCGAAGAAAAGGTCCCTGGCAGCCGAGCCCTCGTCGAAGAAAAGGTCCCCGGCAGCCGAGCCCTCGTCGAAGAAAAGGTCCCCGGCAGCCGAGCCCTCGTCGAAAAATTTTCTTCAGCAACCGAGCCCTCGTCGAAGAAAAGGTCCCCGGCAGCCGAGCCCTCGTCGAAGAAAAGGTCTCCGGCAGCCGAGCCCTCGTCGAAGAAAAGGTCCCCGGCAGCCGAGCCCTCGTCGAAAATCTTTTCTTCGGCAGCCGAGTCTTCTTCGAAGAAAAAGTCCCCGGCAGCCGAGCCCTCGTCGAAAAATTTTCTTCAGCAACCGAGCCCTCGTCGAAGAAAAGGTCCCCGGCAGCCGAGCCCTCGTCGAAGAAAAGGTCCCCGGCAGCCGAGCCCTCGTCGAAGAAAAGGTCCCCGGCAGCCGAGCCCTCGTCGAAGAAAAGGTCCCCGGCAGCCGAGCCCTCGTCGAAGAAAAGGTCCCCGGCAGCCGAGCCCTCGTCGAAGAAAAGGTCCCCGGCAGCCGAGCCCTCGTCGAAGAAAAGGTCCCCGGCAGCCGAGCCCTCGTCGAAAAATTTTCTTCAGCAACCGAGCCCTCGTCGAAGAAAAGGTCCCCGGCAGCCGAGCCCTCGTCGAAGAAAAGGTCCCCGGCAGCCGAGCCCTCGTCGAAGAAAAGGTCCCCGGCAGCCGAGCCCTCGTCGAAGAAAAGGTCCCCGGCAGCCGAGCCCTCGTCGAAAATCTTTTCTTCGGCAGCCGAGTCTTCTTCGAAGAAAAAGTCCCCGGCAGCCGAGCCCTCGTCGAAAATCTTTTCTTCGGCAGCCGAGTCTTCGTCGAAGAAAAAAGTCCCCGGCAGCCGAGCCCTCGTCGAAAAATTTTCTTCAGCAACCGAGCCCTCGTCGAAGAAAAGGTCCCCGGCAGCCGAGCCCTCGTCGAAGAAAAGGTCCCCGGCAGCCGAGCCCTCGTCGAAGAAAAGGTCCCCGGCAGCCGAGCCCTCGTCGAAAATCTTTTCTTCGGCAGCCGAGTCTTCTTCGAAGAAAAAGTCCCCGGCAGCCGAGCCCTCGTCGAAAATCTTTTCTTCGGCAGCCGAGTCTTCTTCGAAGAAAAAGTCCCCGGCAGCCGAGCCCTCGTCGAAAAATTTTCTTCAGCAACCGAGCCCTCGTCGAAGAAAAGGTCCCCGGCAGCCGAGCCCTCGTCGAAGAAAAGGTCCCCGGCAGCCGAGCCCTCGTCGAAGAAAAGGTCCCCGGCAGCCGAGCCCTCGTCGAAGAAAAGGTCCCCGGCAGCCGAGCCCTCGTCGAAGTAAAGGTCCCCGGCAGCCGAGCCCTCGTCGAAGAAAAGGTCCCCGGCAGCCGAGCCCTCGTCGAAGAAAAGGTCCCCGGCAGCCGAGCCCTCGTCGAAGAAAAGGTCCCCGGCAGCCGAGCCCTCGTCGAAGAAAAGGTCCCCGGCAGCCGAGCCCTCGTCGAAGAAAAGGTCCCCGGCAGCCGAGCCCTCGTCGAAGAAAAGGTCCCCGGCAGCCGAGCCCTCGTCGAAGAAAAGGTCCCCGGCAGCCGAGCCCTCGTCGAAAATCTTTTCTTCGGCAGCCGAATCTTCTTCGAAGAAAAGGTCCCCGGCAGCCGAGCCCTCGTCGAAGAAAAGGTCCCCGGCAGCCGAGCCCTCGTCGAAGAAAAGGTCCCCGGCAGCCGAGCCCTCGTCGAAAATCTTTTCTTCGGCAGCCGAGTCTTCTTCGAAGAAAAAGTCCCCCGGCAGCCGAGCCCTCGTCGAAAAATTTTCTTCAGCAACCGAGCCCTCGTCGAAGAAAAGGTCCCCGGCAGCCGAGCCCTCGTCGAAGAAAAGGTCCCCGGCAGCCGAGCCCTCGTCGAAGAAAAGGTCCCCGGCAGCCGAGCCCTCGTCGAAGAAAAGGTCCCCGGCAGCCGAGCCCTCGTCGAAGAAAAGGTCCCCGGCAGCCGAGCCCTCGTCGAAGAAAAGGTCCCCGGCAGCCGAGCCCTCGTCGAAGAAAAGGTCCCCGGCAGACGAGCCCTCGTCGAAAATCTTTTCTTCGGCAGCCGAATCTTCTTCGAAGAAAAAGTCCCCGGCAGCCGAGCCCTCGTCGAAAAATTTTCTTCAGCAACTGAGCCCTCGTCGAAGAAAAGGTCCCCGGCAGCCGAGCCCTCGTCGAAGAAAAGGTCCCCGGCAGCCGAGCCCTCGTCGAAGAAAAGGTCCCCGGCAGCCGAGCCCTCGTCGAAAAATTTTCTTCAGCAACCGAGCCCTCGTCGAAGAAAAGGTCCCCGGCAGCCGAGCCCTCGTCGAAGAAAAGGTCCCCGGCAGCCGAGCCCTCGTCGAAGAAAAGGTCCCCGGCAGCCGAGCCCTCGTCGAAAAATTTTCTTCAGCAACCGAGCCCTCGTCGAAGAAAAGGTCCCCGGCAGCCGAGCCCTCGTCGAAGAAAAGGTCCCCGGCAGCCGAGCCCTCGTCGAAGAAAAGGTCCCCGGCAGCCGAGCCCTCGTCGAAGAAAAGGTCCCCGGCAGCCGAGCCCTCGTCGAAGAAAAGGTCCCCGGCAGCCGAGCCCTCGTCGAAGAAAAGGTCCCCGGCAGCCGAGCCCTCGTCGAAGAAAAGGTCCCCGGCAGCCGAGCCCTCGTCGAAGAAAAGGTCCCCGGCAGCCGAGCCCTCGTCGAAAATCTTTTATTCTGCAGCCGAGTCTTCTTCGAAGAAAAAGTCCCCGGCAGCCGAGCCCTCGTCGAAAAATTTTCTTCAGCAACCGAGCCCTCGTCGAAGAAAAGGTCCCCGGCAGCCGAGCCCTCGTCGAAGAAAAGGTCCCCGGCAGCCGAGCCCTCGTCGAAGAAAAGGTCCCCGGCAGCCGAGCCCTCGTCGAAGAAAAGGTCCCCGGCAGCCGAGCCCTCGTCGAAGAAAAGGTCCCCGGCAGCCGAGCCCTCGTCGAAGAAAAGGTCCCCGGCAGCCGAGCCCTCGTCGAAAATCTTTTCTTCGGCAGCCGAGACTTCTTCGAAGAAAAAGTCCCCGGCAGATGAGCCCTCGTCGAAAAATTTTCTTCAGCAGCCGAGCCCTCGTCGAAGAAAAGGTACCCGGCAGCCGAGCACTTGTCGCAAATTTTGTCTTAGACAGCCGAGCCTTCATCGTAGAAAAGGTCCCCGGCAGCCGAGCACTCCTTGAAAATTTTTTCTTCGGCAGCCGAGCCCTCGTCGAAGAAAAGGTCCCCGGCAGCCGAGCCCTCGTCGAAGAAAAGGTCCCCGGCAGCCGAGCCCTCGTCGAAGAAAAGGTCCCCGGCAGCCGAGCCCTCGTCGAAAATCTTTTCTTCGGCAGCCGAATCTTCTTCGAAGAAAAAGTCCCCGGCAGCCGAGCCCTCGTCGAAAATCTTTTCTTCGGCAGCCGAATCTTCTTCGAAGAAAAAGTCCCCGGCAGCCGAGCCCTCGTCGAAAAATTTTCTTCAGCAACTGAGCCCTCGTCGAAGAAAAGGTCCCCGGCAGCTGAGCCCTCGTCGAAGAAAAGGTCCCCGGCAGCCGAGCCCTCGTCGAAGAAAAGGTCCCCGGCAGCCGAGCCCTCGTCGAAAAATTTTCTTCAGCAACCGAGCCCTCGTCGAAGAAAAGGTCCCCGGCAGCCGAGCCCTCGTCGAAGAAAAGGTCCCCGGCAGCCGAGCCCTCGTCGAAAAATTTTCTTCAGCAACCGAGCCCTCGTCGAAGAAAAGGTCCCCGGCAGCCGAGCCCTCGTCGAAGAAAAGGTCCCCGGCAGCCGAGCCCTCGTCGAAGAAAAGGTCCCCGGCAGCCGAGCCCTCGTCGAAGAAAAGGTCCCCGGCAGCCGAGCCCTCGTCGAAGAAAAGGTCCCCGGCAGCCGAGCCCTCGTCGAAGAAAAGGTCCCCGGCAGCCGAGCCCTCGTCGAAGAAAAGGTCCCCGGCAGCCGAGCCCTCGTCGAAGAAAAGGTCCCCGGCAGCCGAGCCCTCGTCGAAGGAAAGGTCCCCGGCAGCCGAGCCCCTCGTCGAAGAAAAGGTCCCCGGCAGCCGAGTCCTCGTCGAAAATCTTTTCTTCTGCAGCCGAGTCTTCTTCGAAGAAAAAGTCCCCGGCAGCCGAGCCCTCGTCGAAAAATTTTCTTCAGCAACCGAGCCCTCGTCGAAGAAAAGGTCCCCGGCAGCCGAGCCCTCGTCGAAGAAAAGGTCCCCGGCAGCCGAGCCCTCGTCGAAGAAAAGGTCCCCGGCAGCCGAGCCCTCGTCGAAGAAAAGGTCCCCGGCAGCCGAGCCCTCGTCGAAGAAAAGGTCCCCGGCAGCCGAGCCCTCGTCGAAGAAAAGGTCCCCGGCAGCCGAGCCCTCGTCGAAAATCTTTTCTTCGGCAGCCGAGACTTCTTCGAAGAAAAAGTCCCCGGCAGATGAGCCCTCGTCGAAAAATTTTCTTCAGCAGCCGAGCCCTCGTCGAAGAAAAGGTACCCGGCAGCCGAGCACTTGTCGCAAATTTTGTCTTAGACAGCCGAGCCTTCATCGTAGAAAAGGTCCCCGGCAGCCGAGCACTCCTTGAAAATTTTTTCTTCGGCAGCCGAGCCCTCGTCGAAGAAAAGGTCCCCGGCAGCCGAGCCCTCGTCGAAGAAAAGGTCCCCGGCAGCCGAGCCCTCGTCGAAGAAAAGGTCCCCGGCAGCCGAGCCCTCGTCGAAAATCTTTTCTTCGGCAGCCGAATCTTCTTCGAAGAAAAGGTCCCCGGCAGCCGAGCCCTCGTCGAAGAAAAGGTCCCCGGCAGCCGAGCCCTCGTCGAAAAATTTTCTTCAGCAACCGAGCCCTCGTCGAAGAAAAGGTCCCCGGCAGCCGAGCCCTCGTCGAAGAAAAAGTCCCCGGCAGCCGAGCCCTCGTCGAAAAATTTTCTTCAGCAACCGAGCCCTCGTCGAAGAAAAGGTCCCCGGCAGCCGAGACTTCTTCGAAGAAAAAGTCCCCGGCAGATGAGCCCTCGTCGAAAAATTTTCTTCAGCAACCGAGCCCTCGTCGAAGAAAAGGTCCCCGGCAGCCGAGCCCTCGTCGAAGAAAAGGTCCCCGGCAGCCGAGCCCTCGTCGAAGAAAAGGTCCCCGGCAGCCGAGCCCTCGTCGAAGAAAAGGTCCCCGGCAGCCGAGCCCTCGTCGAAGAAAAGGTCCCCGGCAGCCGAGCCCTCGTCGAAGAAAAGGTCCCCGGCAGCCGAGCCCTCGTCGAAGAAAAGGTCCCCGGCAGCCGAGCCCTCGTCGAAGAAAAGGTCCCCGGCAGCCGAGCCCTCGTCGAAAATCTTTTCTTCGGCAGCCGAGTCTTCTTCGAAGAAAAAGTCCCCGGCAGCCGAGCCCTCGTCGAAATATTTTCTTCAGCAACCGAGCCCTCGTCGAAGAAAAGGTCCCCGGCAGCCGAGCCCTCGTCGAAGAAAAGGTCCCCGGCAGCCGAGCCCTCGTCGAAGAAAAGGTCCCCGGCAGCCGAGCCCTCGTCGAAGAAAAGGTCCCCGGCAGCCGAGCCCTCGTCGAAGAAAAGGTCCCCGGCAGCCGAGCCCTCGTCGAAGAAAAGGTCCCCGGCAGCCGAGCCCTCGTCGAAGAAAAGGTCCCCGGCAGCCGAGCCCTCGTCGAAGAAAAGGTCCCCGGCAGCCGAGCCCTCGTCGAAGAAAAGGTCCCCGGCAGCCGAGCCCTCGTCGAAGAAAAGGTCCCCGGCAGCCGAGCCCTCGTCGAAGAAAAGGTCCCCGGCAGCCGAGCCCTCGTCGAAGAAAAGGTCCCCGGCAGCCGAGCCCTCGTCGAAGAAAAGGTCCCCGGCAGCCGAGCCCTCGTCGAAGAAAAGGTCCCCGGCAGCCGAGCCCTCGTCGAAGAAAAGGTCCCCGGCAGCCGAGCCCTCGTCGAAAATCTTTTCTTCGGCAGCCGAGTCTTCTTCGAAGAAAAAGTCCCCGGCAGCCGAGCCCTCGTCGAAAAATTTTCTTCAGCAACCGAGCCCTCGTCGAAGAAAAGGTCCCCGGCAGCCGAGCCCTCGTCGAAGAAAAGGTCCCCGGCAGCCGAGCCCTCGTCGAAGAAAAGGTCCCCGGCAGCCGAGCCCTCGTCGAAGAAAAGGTCCCCGGCAGCCGAGCCCTCGTCGAAAATCTTTTCTTCGGCAGCCGAGTCTTCTTCGAAGAAAAAGTCCCCGGCAGCCGAGCCCTCGTCGAAATATTTTCTTCAGCAACCGAGCCCTCGTCGAAGAAAAGTTCCCCGGCAGCCGAGCCCTCGTCGAAGAAAAGGTCCCCGGCAGCCGAGCCCTCGTCGAAGAAAAGGTCCCCGGCAGCCGAGCCCTCGTCGAAGAAAAGGTCCCCGGCAGCCGAGCCCTCGTCGAAGAAAAGGTCCCCGGCAGCCGAGCCCTCGTCGAAGAAAAGGTCCCCGGCAGCCGAGCCCTCGTCGAAGAAAAGGTCCCCGGCAGCCGAGCCCTCGTCGAAAATCTTTTCTTCGGCAGCCGAGCCCTCGTCGAAGAAAAGGTCCCCGGCAGCCGAGCCCTCGTCGAAAATCTTTTCTTCGGCAGCCGAGTCTTCTTCGAAGAAAAAGTCCCCGGCAGCCGAGCCCTCGTCGAAATATTTTCTTCAGCAACCGAGCCCTCGTCGAAGAAAAGGTCCCCGGCAGCCGAGCCCTCGTCGAAGAAAAGGTCCCCGGCAGCCGAGCCCTCGTCGAAGAAAAGGTCCCCGGCAGCCGAGCCCTCGTCGAAGAAAAGGTCCCCGGCAGCCGAGCCCTCGTCGAAGAAAAGGTCCCCGGCAGCCGAGCCCTCGTCGAAGAAAAGGTCCCCGGCAGCCGAGCCCTCGTCGAAGAAAAGGTCCCCGGCAGCCGAGCCCTCGTCGAAGAAAAGGTCCCCGGCAGCCGAGCCCTCGTCGAAAATCTTTTCTTCGGCAGCCGAGCCCTCGTCGAAGAAAAGGTCCCCGGCAGCCGAGCCCTCGTCGAAAATCTTTTCTTCGGCAGCCGAGTCTTCTTCGAAGAAAAAGTCCCCGGCAGCCGAGCCCTCGTCGAAATATTTTCTTCAGCAACCGAGCCCTCGTCGAAGAAAAGGTCCCCGGCAGCCGAGCCCTCGTCGAAGAAAAGGTCCCCGGCAGCCGAGCCCTCGTCGAAGAAAAGGTCCCCGGCAGCCGAGCCCTCGTCGAAGAAAAGGTCCCCGGCAGCCGAGCCCTCGTCGAAGAAAAGGTCCCCGGCAGCCGAGCCCTCGTCGAAGAAAAGGTCCCCGGCAGCCGAGCCCTCGTCGAAGAAAAGGTCCCCGGCAGCCGAGCCCTCGTCGAAAATCTTTTCTTCGGCAGCCGAGTCTTCTTCGAAGAAAAAGTCCCCGGCAGCCGAGCCCTCGTCGAAATATTTTCTTCAGCAACCGAGCCCTCGTCGAAGAAAAGGTCCCCGGCAGCCGAGCCCTCGTCGAAGAAAAGGTCCCCGGCAGCCGAGCCCTCGTCGAAGAAAAGGTCCCCGGCAGCCGAGCCCTCGTCGAAGAAAAGGTCCCCGGCAGCCGAGCCCTCGTCGAAGAAAAGGTCCCCGGCAGCCGAGCCCTCGTCGAAGAAAAGGTCCCCGGCAGCCGAGCCCTCGTCGAAAATCTTTTCTTCGGCAGCCGAGTCTTCTTCGACGAAAAAGTCCCCGGCAGCCGAGCCCTCGTCGAAAAATTTTCTTCAGCAACCGAGCCCTCGTCGAAGAAAAGGTCCCCGGCAGCCGAGCCCTCGTCGAAGAAAAGGTCCCCGGCAGCCGAGCCCTCGTCGAAGAAAAGGTCCCCGGCAGCCGAGCCCTCGTCGAAGAAAAGGTGTCCGGCAGCCGAGCCCTCGTCGAAGAAAAGGTCCCCGGCAGCCGAGCCCTCGTCGAAGAAAAGGTCCCCGGCAGCCGAGCCCTCGTCGAAAATCTTTTCTTCGGCAGCCGAGTCTTCTTCGAAGAAAAAGTCCCCGGCAGCCGAGCCCTCGTCGAAAAATTTTCTTCAGCAACCGAGCCCTCGTCGAAGAAAAGGTCCCCGGCAGCCGAGCCCTCGTCGAAGAAAAGGTCCCCGGCAGCCGAGCCCTCGTCGAAAAATTTTCTTCAGCAACCGAGCCCTCGTCGAAGAAAAGGTCCCCGGCAGCCGAGCCCTCGTCGAAGAAAAGGTCCCCGGCAGCCGAGCCCTCGTCGAAGAAAAGGTCCCCGGCAGCCGAGCCCTCGTCGAAAATCTTTTCTTCGGCAGCCGAGTCTTCTTCGAAGAAAAAGTCCCCGGCAGCCGAGCCCTCGTCGAAAAATTTTCTTCAGCAACCGAGCCCTCGTCGAAGAAAAGGTCCCCGGCAGCCGAGCCCTCGTCGAAGAAAAGGTCCCCGGCAGCCGAGCCCTCGTCGAAGAAAAGGTCCCCGGCAGCCGAGCCCTCGTCGAAGAAAAGGTGTCCGGCAGCCGAGCCCTCGTCGAAGAAAAGGTGTCCGGCAGCCGAGCCCTCGTCGAAAATCTTTTCTTCGGCAGCCGAGTCTTCTTCGAAGAAAAAGTCCCCGGCAGCCGAGCCCTCGTCGAAAAATTTTCTTCAGCAACCGAGCCCTCGTCGAAGAAAAGGTCCCCGGCAGCCGAGCCCTCGTCGAAGAAAAGGTCCCCGGCAGCCGAGCCCTCGTCGAAAAACTTTCTTCAGCAACCGAGCCCTCGTCGAAGAAAAGGTCCCCGGCAGCCGAGCCCTCGTCGAAGAAAAGGTCCCCGGCAGCCGAGCCCTCGTCGAAGAAAAGGTCCCCGGCAGCCGAGCCCTCGTCGAAGAAAAGGTCCCCGGCAGCCGAGCCCTCGTCGAAGAAAAGGTCCCCGGCAGCCGAGCCCTCGTCGAAGAAAAGGTCCCCGGCAGCCGAGCCCTCGTCGAAGAAAAGGTCCCCGGCAGCCGAGCCCTCGTCGAAAAATTTTCTTCAGCAACCGAGCCCTCGTCGAAGAAAAGGTCCCCGGCAGCCGAGCCCTCGTCGAAGAAAAGGTCCCCGGCAGCCGAGCCCTCGTCGAAGAAAAGGTCCCCGGCAGCCGAGCCCTCGTCGAAAATCTTTTCTTCGGCAGCCGAGTCTTCTTCGAAGAAAAAGTCCCCGGCAGCCGAGCCCTCGTCGAAAAATTTTCTTCAGCAACCGAGCCCTCGTCGAAGAAAAGGTCCCCGGCAGCCGAGCCCTCGTCGAAGAAAAGGTCCCCGGCAGCCGAGCCCTCGTCGAAGAAAAGGTCCCCGGCAGCCGAGCCCTCGTCGAAGAAAAGGTCCCCGGCAGCCGAGCCCTCGTCGAAGAAAAGGTCCCCGGCAGCCGAGCCCTCGTCGAAAATCTTTTCTTCGGCAGCCGAGTCTTCTTCGAAGAAAAAGTCCCCGGCAGCCGAGCCCTCGTCGAAAAATTTTCTTCAGCAACCGAGCCCTCGTCGAAGAAAAGGTCCCCGGCAGCCGAGCCCTCGTCGAAGAAAAGGTCCCCGGCAGCCGAGCCCTCGTCGAAGAAATGTCCCCGGCAGCCGAGCCCTCGTTGAAAATCTTTTCTTCGGCAGCCGAGTCTTCTTCGAAGAAAAAGTCCCCGGCAGCCGAGCCCTCGTTGAAAAATTTTCTTCAGCAACCGAGCCCTCGTCGAAGAAAAGTTCCCCGGCAGCCGAGCCCTCGTCGAAGAAAAGGTCCCCGGCAGCCGAGCCCTCGTCGAAGAAAAGGTCCCCGGCAGCCGAGCCCTCGTCGAAGAAAAGGTCCCCGGCAGCCGAGCCCTCGTCGAAGAAAAGGTCCCCGGCAGCCGAGCCCTCGTCGAAGAAAAGGTCCCCGGCAGCCGAGCCCTCGTCGAAGAAAAGGTCCCCGGCAGCCGAGCCCTCGTCGAAGAAAAGGTCCCCGGCAGCCGAGCCCTCGTCGAAGAAAAGGTCCCCGGCAGCCGAGCCCTCGTCGAAGAAAAGGTCCCCGGCAGCCGAGCCCTCGTCGAAGAAAAGGTCCCCGGCAGCCGAGCCCTCGTCGAAGAAAAGGTCCCCGGCAGCCGAGCCCTCGTCGAAAATCTTTTCTTCGGCAGCCGAGTCTTCTTCGAAGAAAAAGTCCCCGGCAGCCGAGCCCTCGTCGAAAAATTTTCTTCAGCAACCGAGCCCTCGTCGAAGAAAAGGTCCCCGGCAGCCGAGCCCTCGTCGAAGAAAAGGTCCCCGGCAGCCGAGCCCTCGTCGAAGAAAAGGTCCCCGGCAGCCGAGCCCTCGTCGAAGAAAAGGTCCCCGGCAGCCGAGCCCTCGTCGAAAATCTTTTCTTCGGCAGCCGAGTCTTCTCCGAAGAAAAAGTCCCCGGCAGCCGAGCCCTCGTCGAAAAATTTTCTTCAGCAACCGAGCCCTCGTCGAAGAAAAGGTCCCCGGCAGCCGAGCCCTCGTCGAAGAAAAGGTCCCCGGCAGCCGAGCCCTCGTCGAAGAAAAGGTCCCCGGCAGCCGAGCCCTCGTCGAAGAAAAGGTCCCCGGCAGCCGAGCCCTCGTCGAAGAAAAGGTCCCCGGCAGCCGAGCCCTCGTCGAAGGAAAGGTCCCCGGCAGCCGAGCCCTCGTCGAAAAATTTTCTTCAGCAACCGAGCCCTCGTCGAAGAAAAGGTCCCCGGCAGCCGAGCCCTCGTCGAAGAAAAGGTCCCCGGCAGCCGAGCCCTCGTCGAAAATCTTTTCTTCGGCAGCCGAGTCTTCTTCGAAGAAAAAGTCCCCGGCAGCCGAGCCCTCGTCGAAAAATTTTCTTCAGCAACCGAGCCCTCGTCGAAGAAAAGGTCCCCGGCAGCCGAGCCCTCGTCGAAGAAAAGGTCCCCGGCAGCCGAGCCCTCGTCGAAGAAAAGGTCCCCGGCAGCCGAGCCCTCGTCGAAGAAAAGGTCCCCGGCAGCCGAGCCCTCGTCGAAGAAAAGGTCCCCGGCAGCCGAGCCCTCGTCGAAGAAAAGGTCCCCGGCAGCCGAGCCCTCGTCGAAGAAAAGGTCCCCGGCAGCCGAGCCCTCGTCGAAGAAAAGGTCCCCGGCAGCCGAGCCCTCGTCGAAGAAAAGGTCCCCGGCAGCCGAGCCCTCGTCGAAGAAAAGGTCCCCGGCAGCCGAGCCCTCGTCGAAATATTTTCTTCAGCAACCGAGCCCTCGTCGAAGAAAAGGTCCCCGGCAGCCGAGCCCTCGTCGAAGAAAAGGTCCCCGGCAGCCGAGCCCTCGTCGAAGAAAAGGTCCCCGGCAGCCGAGCCCTCGTCGAAAATCTTTTCTTCGGCAGCCGAGTCTTCTTCGAAGAAAAAGTCCCCGGCAGCCGAGCCCTCGTTGAAAAATTTTCTTCAGCAACCGAGCCCTCGTCGAAGAAAAGTTCCCCGGCAGCCGAGCCCTCGTCGAAGAAAAGGTCCCCGGCAGCCGAGCCCTCGTCGAAGAAAAGGTCCCCGGCAGCCGAGCCCTCGTCGAAGAAAAGGTCCCCGGCAGCCGAGCCCTCGTCGAAGAAAAGGTCCCCGGCAGCCGAGCCCTCGTCGAAGAAAAGGTCCCCGGCAGCCGAGCCCTCGTCGAAGAAAAGGTCCCCGGCAGCCGAGCCCTCGTCGAAGAAAAGGTCCCCGGCAGCCGAGCCCTCGTCGAAGAAAAGGTCCCCGGCAGCCGAGCCCTCGTCGAAGAAAAGGTCCCCGGCAGCCGAGCCCTCGTCGAAGAAAAGGTCCCCGGCAGCCGAGCCCTCGTCGAAGAAAAGGTCCCCGGCAGCCGAGCCCTCGTCGAAGAAAAGGTCCCCGGCAGCCGAGCCCTCGTCGAAAATCTTTTCTTCGGCAGCCGAGTCTTCTTCGAAGAAAAAGTCCCCGGCAGCCGAGCCCTCGTCGAAAAATTTTCTTCAGCAACCGAGCCCTCGTCGAAGAAAAGGTCCCCGGCAGCCGAGCCCTCGTCGAAGAAAAGGTCCCCGGCAGCCGAGCCCTCGTCGAAGAA
The DNA here is from genome assembly GCF_026419915.1 of Harpia harpyja. Classification (NCBI taxonomy): domain Eukaryota; kingdom Metazoa; phylum Chordata; class Aves; order Accipitriformes; family Accipitridae; genus Harpia; species Harpia harpyja. The sequence goes on along the minus strand of NW_026293250.1, from coordinate 72,430 downwards.
AAGGTCCCCGGCAGCCGAGCCCTCGTCGAAAATCTTTTCTTCGGCAGCCGAGTCTTCTCCGAAGAAAAAGTCCCCGGCAGCCGAGCCCTCGTCGAAAAATTTTCTTCAGCAACCGAGCCCTCGTCGAAGAAAAGGTCCCCGGCAGCCGAGCCCTCGTCGAAGAAAAGGTCCCCGGCAGCCGAGCCCTCGTCGAAGAAAAGGTCCCCGGCAGCCGAGCCCTCGTCGAAGAAAAGGTCCCCGGCAGCCGAGCCCTCGTCGAAGAAAAGGTCCCCGGCAGCCGAGCCCTCGTCGAAGGAAAGGTCCCCGGCAGCCGAGCCCTCGTCGAAAAATTTTCTTCAGCAACCGAGCCCTCGTCGAAGAAAAGGTCCCCGGCAGCCGAGCCCTCGTCGAAGAAAAGGTCCCCGGCAGCCGAGCCCTCGTCGAAAATCTTTTCTTCGGCAGCCGAGTCTTCTTCGAAGAAAAAGTCCCCGGCAGCCGAGCCCTCGTCGAAAAATTTTCTTCAGCAACCGAGCCCTCGTCGAAGAAAAGGTCCCCGGCAGCCGAGCCCTCGTCGAAGAAAAGGTCCCCGGCAGCCGAGCCCTCGTCGAAGAAAAGGTCCCCGGCAGCCGAGCCCTCGTCGAAGAAAAGGTCCCCGGCAGCCGAGCCCTCGTCGAAGAAAAGGTCCCCGGCAGCCGAGCCCTCGTCGAAGAAAAGGTCCCCGGCAGCCGAGCCCTCGTCGAAGAAAAGGTCCCCGGCAGCCGAGCCCTCGTCGAAGAAAAGGTCCCCGGCAGCCGAGCCCTCGTCGAAGAAAAGGTCCCCGGCAGCCGAGCCCTCGTCGAAGAAAAGGTCCCCGGCAGCCGAGCCCTCGTCGAAGAAAAGGTCCCCGGCAGCCGAGCCCTCGTCGAAAATCTTTTCTTCGGCAGCCGAGTCTTCTTCGAAGAAAAAGTCCCCGGCAGCCGAGCCCTCGTCGAAAAATTTTCTTCAGCAACCGAGCCCTCGTCGAAGAAAAGGTCCCCGGCAGCCGAGCCCTCGTCGAAGAAAAGGTCCCCGGCAGCCGAGCCCTCGTCGAAGAAAAGGTCCCCGGCAGCCGAGCCCTCGTCGAAGAAAAGGTCCCCGGCAGCCGAGCCCTCGTCGAAGAAAAGGTCCCCGGCAGCCGAGCCCTCGTCGAAGAAAAGGTCCCCGGCAGCCGAGCCCTCGTCGAAAAATTTTCTTCAGCAACCGAGCCCTCGTCGAAGAAAAGGTCCCCGGCAGCCGAGCCCTCGTCGAAGAAAAGGTCCCCGGCAGCCGAGCCCTCGTCGAAGAAAAGGTCCCCGGCAGCCGAGCCCTCGTCGAAGAAAAGGTCCCCGGCAGCCGAGCCCTCGTCGAAAATCTTTTCTTCGGCAGCCGAGTCTTCTTCGAAGAAAAAGTCCCCGGCAGCCGAGCCCTCGTCGAAAAATTTTCTTCAGCAACCGAGCCCTCGTCGAAGAAAAGGTCCCCGGCAGCCGAGCCCTCGTCGAAGAAAAGGTCCCCGGCAGCCGAGCCCTCGTCGAAGAAAAGGTCCCCGGCAGCCGAGCCCTCGTCGAAGAAAAGGTCCCCGGCAGCCGAGCCCTCGTCGAAGAAAAGGTCCCCGGCAGCCGAGCCCTCGTCGAAAATCTTTTCTTCGGCAGCCGAGTCTTCTTCGAAGAAAAAGTCCCCGGCAGCCGAGCCCTCGTCGAAAAATTTTCTTCAGCAACCGAGCCCTCATCGAAGAAAAGGTCCCCGGCAGCCGAGCCCTCGTCGAAGAAAAGGTCCCCGGCAGCCGAGCCCTCGTCGAAAAATTTTCTTCAGCAACCGAGCCCTCGTCGAAGAAAAGGTCCCCGGCAGCCGAGCCCTCGTCGAAGAAAAGGTCCCCGGCAGCCGAGCCCTCGTCGAAGAAAAGGTCCCCGGCAGCCGAGCCCTCGTCGAAAAATTTTCTTCAGCAACCGAGCCCTCGTCGAAGAAAAGGTCCCCGGCAGCCGAGCCCTCGTCGAAGAAAAGGTCCCCGGCAGCCGAGCCCTCGTCGAAGAAAAGGTCCCCGGCAGCCGAGCCCTCGTCGAAAATCTTTTCTTCGGCAGCCGAGTCTTCTTCGAAGAAAAAGTCCCCGGCAGCCGAGCCCTCGTCGAAAAATTTTCTTCAGCAGCCGAGCCCTCGTCGAAGAAAAAGTCCCCGGCAGCCGAGCCCTCGTCGAAGAAAAGGTCCCCGGCAGCCGAGCCCTCGTCGAAGAAAAGGTCCCCGGCAGCCGAGCCCTCGTCGAAGAAAAGGTCCCCAGCAGCCGAGCCCTCGTCGAAAATCTTTTCTTCGGCAGCCGAGTCTTCTTCGAAGAAAAAGTCCCCGGCAGCCGAGCCCTCGTCGAAGAAAAGGTCCCCGGCAGCCGAGCCCTCGTCGAAGAAAAGGTCCCCGGCAGCCGAGCCCTCGTCGAAGAAAAGTTCCCCGGCAGCCGAGCCCTCGTCGAAGAAAAGGTCCCCGGCAGCCGAGCCCTCGTCGAAGAAAAGGTCCCCGGCAGCCGAGCCCTCGTCGAAAATCTTTTCTTCGGCAGCCGAGTCTTCTTCGAAGAAAAAGTCCCCGGCAGCCGAGCCCTCGTTGAAAAATTTTCTTCAGCAACCGAGCCCTCGTCGAAGAAAAGTTCCCCGGCAGCCGAGCCCTCGTCGAAGAAAAGTTCCCCGGCAGCCGAGCCCTCGTCGAAGAAAAGGTCCCCGGCAGCCGAGCCCTCGTCGAAGAAAAGGTCCCCGGCAGCCGAGCCCTCGTCGAAGAAAAGGTCCCCGGCAGCCGAGCCCTCGTCGAAGAAAAGGTCCCCGGCAGCCGAGCCCTCGTCGAAGAAAAGGTCCCCGGCAGCCGAGCCCTCGTCGAAGAAAAGGTCCCCGGCAGCCGAGCCCTCGTCGAAGAAAAGGTCCCCGGCAGCCGAGCCCTCGTCGAAAATCTTTTCTTCGGCAGCCGAGTCTTCTTCGAAGAAAAAGTCCCCGGCAGCCGAGCCCTCGTCGAAAAATTTTCTTCAGCAACCGAGCCCTCGTCGAAGAAAAGGTCCCCGGCAGCCGAGCCCTCGTCGAAGAAAAGGTCCCCGGCAGCCGAGCCCTCGTCGAAGAAAAGGTCCCCGGCAGCCGAGCCCTCGTCGAAGAAAAGGTCCCCGGCAGCCGAGCCCTCGTCGAAGAAAAGGTCCCCGGCAGCCGAGCCCTCGTCGAAAATCTTTTCTTCGGCAGCCGAGTCTTCTTCGAAGAAAAAGTCCCCGGCAGCCGAGCCCTCGTCGAAAAATTTTCTTCAGCAACCGAGCCCTCGTCGAAGAAAAGGTCCCCGGCAGCCGAGCCCTCGTCGAAGAAAAGGTCCCCGGCAGCCGAGCCCTCGTCGAAGAAAAGGTCCCCGGCAGCCGAGCCCTCGTCGAAGAAAAGGTCCCCGGCAGCCGAGCCCTCGTCGAAGAAAAGGTCCCCGGCAGCCGAGCCCTCGTCGAAAAATTTTCTTCAGCAACCGAGCCCTCGTCGAAGAAAAGGTCCCCGGCAGCCGAGCCCTCGTCGAAGAAAAGGTCCCCGGCAGCCGAGCCCTCGTCGAAAATCTTTTCTTCGGCAGCCGAGTCTTCTTCGAAGAAAAAGTCCCCGGCAGCCGAGCCCTCGTCGAAAAATTTTCTTCAGCAACCGAGCCCTCGTCGAAGAAAAGGTCCCCGGCAGCCGAGCCCTCGTCGAAGAAAAGGTCCCCGGCAGCCGAGCCCTCGTCGAAGAAAAGGTCCCCGGCAGCCGAGCCCTCGTCGAAGAAAAGGTCCCCGGCAGCCAAGCCCTCGTCGAAAAATTTTCTTCAGCAACCGAGCCCTCGTCGAAGAAAAGGTCCCCGGCAGCCGAGCCCTCGTCGAAGAAAAGGTCCCCGGCAGCCGAGCCCTCGTCGAAGAAAAGGTCCCCGGCAGCCGAGCCCTCGTCGAAGAAAAGGTCCCCGGCAGCCGAGCCCTCGTCGAAGAAAAGGTCCCCGGCAGCCGAGCCCTCGTCGAAGAAAAGGTCCCCGGCAGCCGAGCCCTCGTCGAAAAATTTTCTTCAGCAACCGAGCCCTCGTCGAAGAAAAGGTCCCCGGCAGCCGAGCCCTCGTCGAAGAAAAGGTCCCCGGCAGCCGAGCCCTCGTCGAAGAAAAGGTCCCCGGCAGCCGAGCCCTCGTCGAAGAAAAGGTCCCCGGCAGCCGAGCCCTCGTCGAAAATCTTTTCTTCGGCAGCCGAGTCTTCTTCGAAGAAAAAGTCCCCGGCAGCCGAGCCCTCGTCGAAAAATTTTCTTCAGCAACCGAGCCCTCGTCGAAGAAAAGGTCCCCGGCAGCCGAGCCCTCGTCGAAGAAAAGGTCCCCGGCAGCCGAGCCCTCGTCGAAGAAAAGGTCCCCGGCAGCCGAGCCCTCGTCGAAGAAAAGGTGTCCGGCAGCCGAGCCCTCGTCGAAGAAAAGGTCCCCGGCAGCCGAGCCCTCGTCGAAGAAAAGGTCCCCGGCAGCCGAGCCCTCGTCGAAAATCTTTTCTTCGGCAGCCGAGTCTTCTTCGAAGAAAAAGTCCCCGGCAGCCGAGCCCTCGTCGAAAAATTTTCTTCAGCAACCGAGCCCTCGTCGAAGAAAAGGTCCCCGGCAGCCGAGCCCTCGTCGAAGAAAAGGTCCCCGGCAGCCGAGCCCTCGTCGAAAAATTTTCTTCAGCAACCGAGCCCTCGTCGAAGAAAAGGTCCCCGGCAGCCGAGCCCTCGTCGAAGAAAAGGTCCCCGGCAGCCGAGCCCTCGTCGAAGAAAAGGTCCCCGGCAGCCGAGCCCTCGTCGAAGAAAAGGTCCCCGGCAGCCGAGCCCTCGTCGAAAAATTTTCTTCAGCAACCGAGCCCTCGTCGAAGAAAAGGTCCCCGGCAGCCGAGCCCTCGTCGAAGAAAAGGTCCCCGGCAGCCGAGCCCTCGTCGAAAATCTTTTCTTCGGCAGCCGAGTCTTCTTCGAAGAAAAAGTCCCCGGCAGCCGAGCCCTCGTCGAAAAATTTTCTTCAGCAGCCGAGCCCTCGTCGAAGAAAAGGTCCCCGGCAGCCGAGCCCTCGTCGAAGAAAAGGTCCCCGGCAGCCGAGCCCTCGTCGAAGAAAAGGTCCCCAGCAGCCGAGCCCTCGTCGAAAATCTTTTCTTCGGCAGCCGAGTCTTCTTCGAAGAAAAAGTCCCCGGCAGCCGAGCCCTCGTCGAAGAAAAGGTCCCCGGCAGCCGAGCCCTCGTCGAAGAAAAGGTCCCCGGCAGCCGAGCCCTCGTCGAAGAAAAGTTCCCCGGCAGCCGAGCCCTCGTCGAAGAAAAGGTCCCCGGCAGCCGAGCCCTCGTCGAAGAAAAGGTCCCCGGCAGCCGAGCCCTCGTCGAAAATCTTTTCTTCGGCAGCCGAGTCTTCTTCGAAGAAAAAGTCCCCGGCAGCCGAGCCCTCGTTGAAAAATTTTCTTCAGCAACCGAGCCCTCGTCGAAGAAAAGTTCCCCGGCAGCCGAGCCCTCGTCGAAGAAAAGTTCCCCGGCAGCCGAGCCCTCGTCGAAGAAAAGGTCCCCGGCAGCCGAGCCCTCGTCGAAGAAAAGGTCCCCGGCAGCCGAGCCCTCGTCGAAGAAAAGGTCCCCGGCAGCCGAGCCCTCGTCGAAGAAAAGGTCCCCGGCAGCCGAGCCCTCGTCGAAGAAAAGGTCCCCGGCAGCCGAGCCCTCGTCGAAGAAAAGGTCCCCGGCAGCCGAGCCCTCGTCGAAAATCTTTTCTTCGGCAGCCGAGTCTTCTTCGAAGAAAAAGTCCCCGGCAGCCGAGCCCTCGTCGAAAAATTTTCTTCAGCAACCGAGCCCTCGTCGAAGAAAAGGTCCCCGGCAGCCGAGCCCTCGTCGAAGAAAAGGTCCCCGGCAGCCGAGCCCTCGTCGAAGAAAAGGTCCCCGGCAGCCGAGCCCTCGTCGAAGAAAAGGTCCCCGGCAGCCGAGCCCTCGTCGAAGAAAAGGTCCCCGGCAGCCGAGCCCTCGTCGAAAATCTTTTCTTCGGCAGCCGAGTCTTCTTCGAAGAAAAAGTCCCCGGCAGCCGAGCCCTCGTCGAAAAATTTTCTTCAGCAACCGAGCCCTCGTCGAAGAAAAGGTCCCCGGCAGCCGAGCCCTCGTCGAAGAAAAGGTCCCCGGCAGCCGAGCCCTCGTCGAAGAAAAGGTCCCCGGCAGCCGAGCCCTCGTCGAAGAAAAGGTCCCCGGCAGCCGAGCCCTCGTCGAAGAAAAGGTCCCCGGCAGCCGAGCCCTCGTCGAAAAATTTTCTTCAGCAACCGAGCCCTCGTCGAAGAAAAGGTCCCCGGCAGCCGAGCCCTCGTCGAAGAAAAGGTCCCCGGCAGCCGAGCCCTCGTCGAAAATCTTTTCTTCGGCAGCCGAGTCTTCTTCGAAGAAAAAGTCCCCGGCAGCCGAGCCCTCGTCGAAAAATTTTCTTCAGCAACCGAGCCCTCGTCGAAGAAAAGGTCCCCGGCAGCCGAGCCCTCGTCGAAGAAAAGGTCCCCGGCAGCCGAGCCCTCGTCGAAGAAAAGGTCCCCGGCAGCCGAGCCCTCGTCGAAGAAAAGGTCCCCGGCAGCCGAGCCCTCGTCGAAGAAAAGGTCCCCGGCAGCCGAGCCCTCGTCGAAAAATTTTCTTCAGCAACCGAGCCCTCGTCGAAGAAAAGGTCCCCGGCAGCCGAGCCCTCGTCGAAGAAAAGGTCCCCGGCAGCCGAGCCCTCGTCGAAGAAAAGGTCCCCGGCAGCCGAGCCCTCGTCGAAGAAAAGGTCCCCGGCAGCCGAGCCCTCGTCGAAAATCTTTTCTTCGGCAGCCGAGTCTTCTTCGAAGAAAAAGTCCCCGGCAGCCGAGCCCTCGTCGAAATATTTTCTTCAGCAACCGAGCCCTCGTCGAAGAAAAGGTCCCCGGCAGCCGAGCCCTCGTCGAAGAAAAGGTCCCCGGCAGCCGAGCCCTCGTCGAAGAAAAGGTCCCCGGCAGCCGAGCCCTCGTCGAAGAAAAGGTCCCCGGCAGCCGAGCCCTCGTCGAAGAAAAGGTCCCCGGCAGCCGAGCCCTCGTCGAAGAAAAGGTCCCCGGCAGCCGAGCCCTCGTCGAAAAATTTTCTTCAGCAACCGAGCCCTCGTCGAAGAAAAGGTCCCCGGCAGCCGAGCCCTCGTCGAAGAAAAGGTCCCCGGCAGCCGAGCCCTCGTCGAAAATCTTTTCTTCGGCAGCCGAGTCTTCTTCGAAGAAAAAGTCCCCGGCAGCCGAGCCCTCGTCGAAAAATTTTCTTCAGCAACCGAGCCCTCGTCGAAGAAAAGGTCCCCGGCAGCCGAGCCCTCGTCGAAGAAAAGGTCCCCGGCAGCCGAGCCCTCGTCGAAGAAAAGGTCCCCGGCAGCCGAGCCCTCGTCGAAGAAAAGGTCCCCGGCAGCCGAGCCCTCGTCGAAGAAAAGGTCCCCGGCAGCCGAGCCCTCGTCGAAGAAAAGGTCCCCGGCAGCCGAGCCCTCGTCGAAAATCTTTTCTTCGGCAGCCGAGTCTTCTTCGAAGAAAAAGTCCCCGGCAGCCGAGCCCTCGTCGAAAAATTTTCTTCGGCAGCCGAGCCCTCGTCGAAGAAAAGGTCCCCGGCAGCCGAGCCCTCGTCGAAGAAAAGGTCCCCGGCAGCCGAGCCCTCGTCGAAGAAAAGGTCCCCGGCAGCCGAGCCCTCGTCGAAGAAAAGGTCCCCGGCAGCCGAGCCCTCGTCGAAAATCTTTTCTTCGGCAGCCGAATCTTCTTCGAAGAAAAGGTCCCCGGCAGCCGAGCCCTCGTCGAAGAAAAGGTCCCCGGCAGCCGAGCCCTCGTCGAAGAAAAGGTCCCCGGCAGCCGAGCCCTCGTCGAAGAAAAGGTCCCCGGCAGCCGAGCCCTCGTCGAAAATCTTTTCTTCGGCAGCCGAGTCTTCTTCGAAGAAAAAGTCCCCGGCAGCCGAGCCCTCGTCGAAGAAAAGGTCCCCGGCAGCCGAGCCCTCGTCGAAGAAAAGGTCCCCGGCAGCCGAGCCCTCGTCGAAGAAAAGGTCCCCGGCAGCCGAGCCCTCGTCGAAAATCTTTTCTTCGGCAGCCGAGTCTTCTTCGAAGAAAAAGTCCCCGGCAGCCGAGCCCTCGTCGAAATATTTTCTTCAGCAACCGAGCCCTCGTCGAAGAAAAGGTCCCCGGCAGCCGAGCCCTCGTCGAAGAAAAGGTCCCCGGCAGCCGAGCCCTCGTCGAAGAAAAGGTCCCCGGCAGCCGAGCCCTCGTCGAAGAAAAGGTCCCCGGCAGCCGAGCCCTCGTCGAAGAAAAGGTCCCCGGCAGCCGAGCCCTCGTCGAAGAAAAGGTCCCCGGCAGCCGAGCCCTCGTCGAAGAAAAGGTCCCCGGCAGCCGAGCCCTCGTCGAAAATCTTTTCTTCGGCAGCCGAATCTTCTTCGAAGAAAAAGTCCCCGGCAGCCGAGCCCTCGTCGAAAATCTTTTCTTCGGCAGCCGAATCTTCTTCGAAGAAAAAGTCCCCGGCAGCCGAGCCCTCGTCGAAAAATTTTCTTCAGAAACCGAGCCCTCGTCGAAGAAAAGGTCCCCGGCAGCCGAGCCCTCGTCGAAGAAAAGGTCCCCGGCAGCCGAGCCCTCGTCGAAGAAAAGGTCCCCGGCAGCCGAGCCCTCGTCGAAAAATTTTCTTCAGCAACCGAGCCCTCGTCGAAGAAAAGGTCCCCGGCAGCCGAGCCCTCGTCGAAGAAAAGGTCCCCGGCAGCCGAGCCCTCGTCGAAGAAAAGGTCCCCGGCAGCCGAGCCCTCGTCGAAAAATTTTCTTCAGCAACCGAGCCCTCGTCGAAGAAAAGGTCCCCGGCAGCCGAGCCCTCGTCGAAGAAAAGGTCCCCGGCAGCCGAGCCCTCGTCGAAAAATTTTCTTCAGCAACCGAGCCCTCGTCGAAGAAAAGGTCCCCGGCAGCCGAGCCCTCGTCGAAGAAAAGGTCCCCGGCAGCCGAGCCCTCGTCGAAGAAAAGGTCCCCGGCAGCCGAGCCCTCGTCGAAGAAAAGGTCCCCGGCAGCCGAGCCCTCGTCGAAGAAAAGGTCCCCGGCAGCCGAGCCCTTGTCGAAAAATTTTCTTCAGCAACCGAGCCCTCGTCGAAGAAAAGGTCCCCGGCAGCCGAGCCCTCGTCGAAGAAAAGGTCCCCGGCAGCCGAGCCCTCGTCGAAAAATTTTCTTCAGCAACCGAGCCCTCGTCGAAGAAAAGGTCCCCGGCAGCCGAGCCCTCGTCGAAGAAAAGGTCCCCGGCAGCCGAGCCCTCGTCGAAGAAAAGGTCCCCGGCAGCCGAGCCCTCGTCGAAGAAAAGGTCCCCGGCAGCCGAGCCCTCGTCGAAGAAAAGGTCCCCGGCAGCCGAGCCCTCGTCGAAGAAAAGGTCCCCGGCAGCCGAGCCCTCGTCGAAGAAAAGGTCCCCGGCAGCCGAGCCCTCGTCGAAGAAAAGGTCCCCGGCAGCCGAGCCCTCGTCGAAAATCTTTTCTTCTGCAGCCGAGTCTTCTTCGAAGAAAAAGTCCCCGGCAGCCGAGCCCTCGTCGAAATATTTTCTTCAGCAACCGAGCCCTCGTCGAAGAAAAGGTCCCCGGCAGCCGAGCCCTCGTCGAAGAAAAGGTCCCCGGCATCCGAGCCCTCGTCGAAGAAAAGGTCCCCGGCAGCCGAGCCCTCGTCGAAGAAAAGGTCCCCGGCAGCCGAGCCCTCGTCGAAGAAAAGGTCCCCGGCAGCCGAGCCCTCGTCGAAGAAAAGGTCCCCGGCAGCCGAGCCCTCGTCGAAAATCTTTTCTTCGGCAGCCGAGTCTTCTTCGAAGAAAAAGTCCCCGGCAGATGAGCCCTCGTCGAAAAATTTTCTTCAGCAGCCGAGCCCTCGTCGAAGAAAAGGTACCCGGCAGCCGAGCACTTGTCGCAAATTTTGTCTTAGACAGCCGAGCCTTCATCGTAGAAAAGGTCCCCGGCAGCCGAGCACTCCTTGAAAATTTTTTCTTCGGCAGCCGAGCCCTCGTCGAAGAAAAGGTCCCCGGCAGCCGAGCCCTCGTCGAAGAAAAGGTCCCCGGCAGCCGAGCCCTCGTCGAAGAAAAGGTCCCCGGCAGCCGAGCCCTCGTCGAAGAAAAGGTCCCCGGCAGCCGAGCCCTCGTCGAAGAAAAGGTCCCCGGCAGCCGAGCCCTCGTCGAAAATCTTTTCTTCGGCAGCCGAATCTTCTTCGAAGAAAAGGTCCCCGGCAGCCGAGCCCTCGTCGAAGAAAAGGTCCCCGGCAGCCGAGCCCTCGTCGAAAAATTTTCTTCAGCAACCGAGCCCTCGTCGAAGAAAAGGTCCCCGGCAGCCGAGCCCTCGTCGAAGAAAAAGTCCCCGGCAGCCGAGCCCTCGTCGAAAAATTTTCTTCAGCAACCGAGCCCTCGTCGAAGAAAAGGTCCCCGGCAGCCGAGACTTCTTCGAAGAAAAAGTCCCCGGCAGATGAGCCCTCGTCGAAAAATTTTCTTCAGCAGCCGAGCCCTCGTCGAAGAAAAGGTACCCGGCAGCCGAGCACTTGTCGCAAATTTTGTCTTAGACAGCCGAGCCTTCATCGTAGAAAAGGTCCCCGGCAGCCGAGCACTCCTTGAAAATTTTTTCTTCGGCAGCCGAGCCCTCGTCGAAGAAAAGGTCCCCGGCAGCCGAGCCCTCGTCGAAGAAAAGGTCCCCGGCAGCCGAGCCCTCGTCGAAGAAAAGGTCCCCGGCAGCCGAGCCCTCGTCGAAGAAAAGGTCCCCGGCAGCCGAGCCCTCGTCGAAGAAAAGGTCCCCGGCAGCCCAGCCCTCGTCGAAAATCTTTTCTTCGGCAGCCGAATCTTCTTCGAAGAAAAGGTCCCCGGCAGCCGAGCCCTCGTCGAAGAAAAGGTCCCCGGCAGCCGAGCCCTCGTCGAAAAATTTTCTTCAGCAACCGAGCCCTCGTCGAAGAAAAGGTCCCCGGCAGCCGAGCCCTCGTCGAAGAAAAAGTCCCCGGCAGCCGAGCCCTCGTCGAAAAATTTTCTTCAGCAACCGAGCCCTCGTCGAAGAAAAGGTCCCCGGCAGCCGAGCCCTCGTCGAAGAAAAGGTCCCCGGCAGCCGAGCCCTCGTCGAAGAAAAGGTCCCCGGCAGCCGAGCCCTCGTCGAAGAAAAGGTCCCCGGCAGCCGAGCCCTCGTCGAAGAAAAGGTCCCCGGCAGCCGAGCCCTCGTCGAAGAAAAGGTCCCCGGCAGCCGAGCCCTCGTCGAAGAAAAGGTCCCCGGCAGCCGAGCCCTCGTCGAAGAAAAGGTCCCCGGCAGCCGAGCCCTCGTCGAAGAAAAGGTCCCCGGCAGCCGAGCCCTCGTCGAAGAAAAGGTCCCCGGCAGCCGAGCCCTCGTCGAAAATCTTTTCTTCGGCAGCCGAATCTTCTTCGAAGAAAAAGTCCCCGGCAGCCGAGCCCTCGTCGAAAATCTTTTCTTCGGCAGCCGAATCTTCTTCGAAGAAAAGGTCCCCGGCAGCCGAGCCCTCGTCGAAGAAAAGGTCCCCGGCAGCCGAGCCCTCGTCGAAGAAAAGGTCCCCGGCAGCCGAGCCCTCGTCGAAAAATTTTCTTCAGCAACCGAGCCCTCGTCGAAGAAAAGGTCCCCGGCAGCCGAGCCCTCGTCGAAGAAAAGGTCCCCGGCAGCCGAGCCCTCGTCGAAGAAAAGGTCCCCGGCAGCCGAGCCCTCGTCGAAGAAAAGGTCCCCGGCAGCCGAGCCCTCGTCGAAGAAAAGGTCCCCGGCAGCCGAGCCCTCGTCGAAGAAAAGGTCCCCGGCAGCCGAGCCCTCGTCGAAGAAAAGGTCCCCGGCAGCCGAGCCCTCGTCGAAGAAAAGGTCCCCGGCAGCCGAGCCCTCGTCGAAGAAAAGGTCCCCGGCAGCCGAGCCCTCGTCGAAGAAAAGGTCCCCGGCAGCCGAGCCCTCGTCGAAGAAAAGGTCCCCGGCAGCCGAGCCCTCGTCGAAAATCTTTTCTTCGGCAGCCGAGTCTTCTTCGAAGAAAAGGTCCCCGGCAGCCGAGCCCTCGTCGAAGAAAAGGTCCCCGGCAGCCGAGCCCTCGTCGAAGAAAAGGTCCCCGGCAGCCGAGCCCTCGTCGAAGAAAAGGTCCCCGGCAGCCGAGCCCTCGTCGAAGAAAAGGTCCCCGGCAGCCGAGCCCTCGTCGAAAATCTTTTCTTCGGCAGCCGAGTCTTCTTCGAAGAAAAGGTCCCCGGCAGCCGAGCCCTCGTCGAAGAAAAGGTCCCCGGCAGCCGAGCCCTCGTCGAAGAAAAGGTCCCCGGCAGCCGAGCCCTCGTCGAAGAAAAGGTCCCCGGCAGCCGAGCCCTCGTCGAAGAAAAGGTCCCCGGCAGCCGAGCCCTCGTCGAAGAAAAGGTCCCCGGCAGCCGAGCCCTCGTCGAAGAAAAGGTCCCCGGCAGCCGAGCCCTCGTCGAAAATCTTTTCTTCGGCAGCCGAGACTTCTTCGAAGAAAAAGTCCCCGGCAGATGAGCCCTCGTCGAAAAATTTTCTTCAGCAGCCGAGCCCTCGTCGAAGAAAAGGTACCCGGCAGCCGAGCACTTGTCGCAAATTTTGTCTTAGACAGCCGAGCCTTCATCGTAGAAAAGGTCCCCGGCAGCCGAGCACTCCTTGAAAATTTTTTCTTCGGCAGCCGAGCCCTCGTCGAAGAAAAGGTACCCGGCAGCCGAGCCCGCGACGAAGAAAAGGTACCCGGGAGCCGAGCCCTCGACGAAGTAAAGGTACCCGGCAGCCGAGCCCTCGACGAAGTAAAGGTCCCCGGCATCCGAGCCCTCGTCGAAGAAAAGGTGTCCGGCAGCCGAGCCCTCGTCGAAGAAAAGGTGTCCGGCAGCCGAGCCCTCGTCGAAGAAAAGGTGTCCGGCAGCCGAGCCCTCGTCGAAAATTTTGTCTTAGACAGAAGAGCCTTCGTCGAAGAAAAGGTCCCCGGCAGCCGAGCCCTCGTCGAAGAAAAGGTCCCCGGCAGCCGAGCCCTCGTCGAAGAAAAGGTCCCCGGCAGCCGAGCCCTCGTCGAAGAAAAGGTCCCCGGCAGCCGAGCCCTCGTCGAAAATCTTTTCTTCGGCAGCCGAGACTTCTTCGAAGAAAAAGTCCCCGGCAGATGAGCCCTCGTCGAAAAATTTTCTTCAGCAGCCGAGCCCTCGTCGAAGAAAAGGTACCCGGCAGCCGAGCACTTGTCGCAAATTTTGTCTTAGACAGCCGAGCCTTCATCGTAGAAAAGGTCCCCGGCAGCCGAGCACTCCTTGAAAATTTTTTCTTCGGCAGCCGAGCCCTCGTCGAAGAAAAGGTACCCGGCAGCCGAGCCCGCGACGAAGAAAAGGTACCCGGGAGCCGAGCCCTCGACGAAGTAAAGGTACCCGGCAGCCGAGCCCTCGACGAAGTAAAGGTCCCCGGCAGCCGAGCCCTCGTCGAAGAAAAGGTGTCCGGCAGCCGAGCCCTCGTCGAAGAAAAGGTGTCCGGCAGCCGAGCCCTCGTCGAAGAAAAGGTGTCCGGCAGCCGAGCCCTCGTCGAAAATTTTGTCTTAGACAGAAGAGCCCTCGTCGAAGAAAAGGTCCCCGGCAGCCGAGCCCTCGTCGAAGAAAAGGTCCCCGGCAGCCGAGCCCTCGTCGAAGAAAAGGTCCCCGGCAGCCGAGCCCTCGTCGAAGAAAAGGTCCCCGGCAGCCGAGCCCTCGTCGAAGAAAAGGTCCCCGGCAGCCGAGCCCTCGTCGAAGAAAAGGTCCCCGGCAGCCGAGCCCTCGTCGAAAATCTTTTCTTCGGCAGCCGAGTCTTCTTCGAAGAAAAAGTCCCCGGCAGCTGAGCCCTCGTCGAAAAATTTTCTTCAGCAACCGAGCCCTCGTCGAAGAAAAGGTCCCCGGCAGCCGAGCCCTCGTCGAAGAAAAGGTCCCCGGCAGCCGAGCCCTCGTCGAAGAAAAGGTCCCCGGCAGCCGAGCCCTCGTCGAAGAAAAGGTCCCCGGCAGCCGAGCCCTCGTCGAAGAAAAGGTCCCCGGCAGCCGAGCCCTCGTCGAAAATCTTTTCTTCGGCAGCCGAATCTTCTTCGAAGAAAAAGTCCCCGGCAGCCGAGCCCTCGTCGAAAATCTTTTCTTCGGCAGCCGAATCTTCTTCGAAGAAAAAGTCCCCGGCAGCCGAGCCCTCGTCGAAAAATTTTCTTCAGAAACCGAGCCCTCGTCGAAGAAAAGGTCCCCGGCAGCCGAGCCCTCGTCGAAGAAAAGGTCCCCGGCAGCCGAGCCCTCGTAGAAAAATTTTCGTCAGCAACCGAGCCCTCGTCGAAGAAAAGGTCCCCGGCAGCCGAGCCCTCGTCGAAGAAAAGGTCCCCGGCAGCCGAGCCCTCGTCGAAGAAAAGGTCCCCGGCAGCCGAGCCCTCGTCGAAAAATTTTCTTCAGCAACCGAGCCCTCGTCGAAGAAAAGGTCCCCGGCAGCCGAGCCCTCGTCGAAGAAAAGGTCCCCGGCAGCCGAGCCCTCGTCGAAGAAAAGGTCCCCGGCAGCCGAGCCCTCGTCGAAAAATTTTCTTCAGCAACCGAGCCCTCGTCGAAGAAAAGGTCCCCGGCAGCCGAGCCCTCGTCGAAGAAAAGGTCCCCGGCAGCCGAGCCCTCGTCGAAGAAAAGGTCCCCGGCAGCCGAGCCCTCGTCGAAGAAAAGGTCCCCGGCAGCCGAGCCCTCGTCGAAGAAAAGGTCCCCGGCAGCCGAGCCCTCGTCGAAGAAAAGGTCCCCGGCAGCCGAGCCCTCGTCGAAAAATTTTCTTCAGCAACCGAGCCCTCGTCGAAGAAAAGGTCCCCGGCAGCCGAGCCCTCGTCGAAGAAAAGGTCCCCGGCAGCCGAGCCCTCGTCGAAAAATTTTCTTCAGCAACCGAGCCCTCGTCGAAGAAAAGGTCCCCGGCAGCCGAGCCCTCGTCGAAGAAAAGGTCCCCGGCAGCCGAGCCCTCGTCGAAGAAAAGGTCCCCGGCAGCCGAGCCCTCATCGAAGAAAAGGTCCCCGGCAGCCGAGCCCTCGTCGAAGAAAAGGTCCCCGGCAGCCGAGCCCTCGTCGAAAATCTTTTCTTCGGCAGCCGAGTCTTCTTCGAAGAAAAAGTCCCCGGCAGCCGAGCCCTCGTCGAAAAATTTTCTTCAGCAACCGAGCCCTCGTCGAAGAAAAGGTCCCCGGCAGCCGAGCCCTCGTCGAAGAAAAGGTCCCCGGCAGCCGAGCCCTCGTCGAAGAAAAGGTCCCCGGCAGCCGAGCCCTCGTCGAAGAAAAGGTCCCCGGCAGCCGAGCCCTCGTCGAAGAAAAGGTCCCCGGCAGCCGAGCCCTCGTCGAAGAAAAGGTCCCCGGCAGCCGAGCCCTCGTCGAAAATCTTTTCTTCGGCAGCCGAGACTTCTTCGAAGAAAAAGTCCCCGGCAGATGAGCCCTCGTCGAAAAATTTTCTTCAGCAGCCGAGCCCTCGTCGAAGAAAAGGTACCCGGCAGCCGAGCACTTGTCGCAAATTTTGTCTTAGACAGCCGAGCCTTCATCGTAGAAAAGGTCCCCGGCAGCCGAGCACTCCTTGAAGATTTTTTCTTCGGCAGCCGAGCCCTCGTCGAAGAAAAGGTCCCCGGCAGCCGAGCCCTCGTCGAAGAAAAGGTCCCCGGCAGCCGAGCCCTCGTCGAAGAAAAGGTCCCCGGCAGCCGAGCCCTCGTCGAAGAAAAGGTCCCCGGCAGCCGAGCCCTCGTCGAAAACCTTTTCTTCGGCAGCCGAATCTTCTTCGAAGAAAAGGTCCCCGGCAGCCGAGCCCTCGTCGAAGAAAAGGTCCCCGGCAGCCGAGCCCTCGTCGAAAAATTTTCTTCAGAAACCGAGCCCTCGTCGAAGAAAAGGTCCCCGGCAGCCGAGCCCTCGTCGAAGAAAAAGTCCCCGGCAGCCGAGCCCTCGTCGAAAAATTTTCTTCAGCAACCGAGCCCTCGTCGAAGAAAAGGTCCCCGGCAGCCGAGACTTCTTCGAAGAAAAGGTCCCCGGCAGCCGAGCCCTCGTCGAAAAATTTTCTTCAGCAACCGAGCCCTCGTCGAAGAAAAGGTCCCCGGCAGCCGAGCCCTCGTCGAAGAAAAAGTCCCCGGCAGCCGAGCCCTCGTCGAAAAATTTTCTTCAGCAACCGAGCCCTCGTCGAAGAAAAGGTCCCCGGCAGCCGAGCCCTCGTCGAAGAAAAGGTCCCCGGCAGCCGAGCCCTCGTCGAAGAAAAGGTCCCCGGCAGCCGAGCCCTCGTCGAAGAAAAGGTCCCCGGCAGCCGAGCCCTCGTCGAAGAAAAGGTCCCCGGCAGCCGAGCCCTCGTCGAAGAAAAGGTCCCCGGCAGCCGAGCCCTCGTCGAAAATCTTTTCTTCGGCAGCCGAATCTTCTTCGAAGAAAAAGTCCCCGGCAGCCGAGCCCTCGTCGAAAATCTTTTCTTCGGCAGCCGAATCTTCTTCGAAGAAAAAGTCCCCGGCAGCCAAGCCCTCGTCGAAAAATTTTCTTCAGCAACCGAGCCCTCGTCGAAGAAAAGGTCCCCGGCAGCCGAGCCCTCGTCGAAGAAAAGGTCCCCGGCAGCCGAGCCCTCGTCGAAAAATTTTCTTCAGCAACCGAGCCCTCGTCGAAGAAAAGGTCCCCGGCAGCCGAGCCCTCGTCGAAGAAAAGGTCCCCGGCAGCCGAGCCCTCGTCGAAGAAAAGGTCCCCGGCAGCCGAGCCCTCGTCGAAGAAAAGGTCCCCGGCAGCCGAGCCCTCGTCGAAGAAAAGGTCCCCGGCAGCCGAGCCCTCGTCGAAGAAAAGGTCCCCGGCAGCCGAGCCCTCGTCGAAGAAAAGGTCCCCGGCAGCCGAGCCCTCGTCGAAGAAAAGGTCCCCGGCAGCCGAGCCCTCGTCGAAGAAAAGGTCCCCGGCAGCCGAGCCCTCGTCGAAGAAAAGGTCCCCGGCAGCCGAGCCCTCGTCGAAGAAAAGGTCCCCGGCAGCCGAGCCCTCGTCGAAGAAAAGGTCCCCGGCAGCCGAGCCCTCGTCGAAAATCTTTTCTTCGGCAGCCGAGCCCTCGTCGAAGAAAAGGTCCCCGGCAGCCGAGCCCTCGTCGAAGAAAAGGTCCCCGGCAGCCGAGCCCTCGTCGAAGAAAAGGTCCCCGGCAGCCGAGCCCTCGTCGAAAATCTTTTCTTCGGCAGCCGAGTCTTCTTCGAAGAAAAGGTCCCCGGCAGCCGAGCCCTCGTCGAAGAAAAGGTCCCCGGCAGCCGAGCCCTCGTCGAAGAAAAGGTCCCCGGCAGCCGAGCCCTCGTCGAAGAAAAGGTCCCCGGCAGCCGAGCCCTCGTCGAAGAAAAGGTCCCCGGCAGCCGAGCCCTCGTCGAAGAAAAGGTCCCCGGCAGCCGAGCCCTCGTCGAAGAAAAGGTCCCCGGCAGCCGAGCCCTCGTCGAAAATCTTTTCTTCGGCAGCCGAGACTTCTTCGAAGAAAAAGTCCCCGGCAGATGAGCCCTCGTCGAAAAATTTTCTTCAGCAGCCGAGCCCTCGTCGAAGAAAAGGTACCCGGCAGCCGAGCACTTGTCGCAAATTTTGTCTTAGACAGCCGAGCCTTCATCGTAGAAAAGGTCCCCGGCAGCCGAGCACTCCTTGAAAATTTTTTCTTCGGCAGCCGAGCCCTCGTCGAAGAAAAGGTACCCGGCAGCCGAGCCCGCGACGAAGAAAAGGTACCCGGCAGCCGAGCCCTCGACGAAGTAAAGGTACCCGGCAGCCGAGCCCTCGACGAAGTAAAGGTCCCCGGCAGCCGAGCCCTCGTCGAAGAAAAGGTGTCCGGCAGCCGAGCCCTCGTCGAAGAAAAGGTGTCCGGCAGCCGAGCCCTCGTCGAAAATTTTGTCTTAGACAGAAGAGCCTTCGTCGAAGAAAAGGTCCCCGGCAGCCGAGCCCTCGTCGAAGAAAAGGTCCCCGGCAGCCGAGCCCTCGTCGAAGAAAAGGTCCCCGGCAGCCGAGCCCTCGTCGAAAATCTTTTCTTCGGCAGCCGAGACTTCTTCGAAGAAAAAGTCCCCGGCAGATGAGCCCTCGTCGAAAAATTTTCTTCAGCAGCCGAGCCCTCGTCGAAGAAAAGGTACCCGGCAGCCGAGCACTTGTCGCAAATTTTGTCTTAGACAGCCGAGCCTTCATCGTAGAAAAGGTCCCCGGCAGCCGAGCACTCCTTGAAAATTTTTTCTTCGGCAGCCGAGCCCTCGTCGAAGAAAAGGTACCCGGCAGCCGAGCCCGCGACGAAGAAAAGGTACCCGGGAGCCGAGCCCTCGACGAAGTAAAGGTACCCGGCAGCCGAGCCCTCGACGAAGTAAAGGTCCCCGGCAGCCGAGCCCTCGTCGAAGAAAAGGTGTCCGGCAGCCGAGCCCTCGTCGAAGAAAAGGTGTCCGGCAGCCGAGCCCTCGTCGAAGAAAAGGTGTCCGGCAGCCGAGCCCTCGTCGAAAATTTTGTCTTAGACAGAAGAGCCTTCGTCGAAGAAAAGGTCCCCGGCAGCCGAGCCCTCGTCGAAGAAAAGGTCCCCGGCAGCCGAGCCCTCGTCGAAGAAAAGGTCCCCGGCAGCCGAGCCCTCGTCGAAGAAAAGGTCCCCGGCAGCCGAGCCCTCGTCGAAGAAAAGGTCCCCGGCAGCCGAGCCCTCGTCGAAGAAAAGGTCCCCGGCAGCCGAGCCCTCGTCGAAGAAAAGGTCCCCGGCAGCCGAGCCCTCGTCGAAGAAAAGGTCCCCGGCAGCCGAGCCCTCGTCGAAAATCTTTTCTTCGGCAGCCGAGTCTTCTTCGAAGAAAAAGTCCCCGGCAGCCGAGCCCTCGTCGAAATATTTTCTTCAGCAACCGAGCCCTCGTCGAAGAAAAGGTCCCCGGCAGCCGAGCCCTCGTCGAAGAAAAGGTCCCCGGCAGCCGAGCCCTCGTCGAAGAAAAGGTCCCCGGCAGCCGAGCCCTCGTCGAAGAAAAGGTCCCCGGCAGCCGAGCCCTCGTCGAAGAAAAGGTCCCCGGCAGCCGAGCCCTCGTCGAAGAAAAGGTCCCCGGCAGCCGAGCCCTCGTCGAAAATCTTTTCTTCGGCAGCCGAGACTTCTTCGAAGAAAAAGTCCCCGGCAGATGAGCCCTCGTCGAAAAATTTTCTTCAGCAGCCGAGCCCTCGTCGAAGAAAAGGTACCCGGCAGCCGAGCACTTGTCGCAAATTTTGTCTTAGACAGCCGAGCCTTCATCGTAGAAAAGGTCCCCGGCAGCCGAGCACTCCTTGAAAATTTTTTCTTCGGCAGCCGAGCCCTCGTCGAAGAAAAGGTACCCGGCAGCCGAGCCCTCGTCGAAGAATAGGTCCCCGGCAGCCGAGCCCTCGTCGAAGAATAGGTGTCCGGCAGCCGAGCCCTCGTCGAAGAATAGGTGTCCGGCAGCCGAGCCCTCGTCGAAGAATAGGTGTCCGGCAGCCGAGCCCTCGTCGAAGAAAAGGTCCCCGGCAGCCGAGCCCTCGTCGAAGAAAAGGTCCCCGGCAGCCGAGCCCTCGTCGAAGAAAAGGTCCCCGGCAGCCGAGCCCTCGTCGAAGAAAAGGTCCCCGGCAGCCGAGCCCTCGTCGAAGAAAAGGTCCCCGGCAGCCGAGCCCTCGTCGAAAATCTTTTCTTCAGCAGCCGAGTCTTCTTCGAAGAAAAGGTCCCCGGCAGCCGAGCCCTCGTCGAAAATCTTTTCTTCGGCAGCCGAGTCTTCTTCGAAGAAAAAGTCCCCGGCAGCCGAGCCCTCGTCGAAATATTTTCTTCAGCAACCGAGCCCTCGTCGAAGAATAGGTCCCCGGCAGCCGAGCCCTCGTCGAAGAATAGGTCCCCGGCAGCCGAGCCCTCGTCGAAGAAAAGGTCCCCGGCAGCCGAGCCCTCGTCGAAAATTTTGTCTTAGACAGATGAGCCTTCGTCGAAGAAAAGGTCCCCGGCAGCCGAGCCCTCGTCGAAGAAAAGGTCCCCGGCAGCCGAGCCCTCGTCGAAGAAAAGGTCCCCGGCAGCCGAGCCCTCGTCGAAGAAAAGGTCCCCGGCAGCCGAGCCCTCGTCGAAGAAAAGGTCCCCGGCAGCCGAGCCCTCGTCGAAGAAAAGGTCCCCGGCAGCCGAGCCCTCGTCGAAGAAAAGGTCCCCGGCAGCCGAGCCCTCGTCGAAGAAAAGGTCCCCGGCAGCCGAGCCCTCGTCGAAGAAAAGGTCCCCGGCAGCCGAGCCCTCGTCGAAGAAAAGGTCCCCGGCAGCCGAGCCCTCGTCGAAGAAAAGGTCCCCGGCAGCCGAGCCCTCGTCGAAAATCTTTTCTTCGGCAGCCGAGTCTTCTTCGAAGAAAAGGTCCCCGGCAGCCGAGCCCTCGTCGAAATATTTTCTTCAGCAACCGAGCCCTCGTCGAAGAAAAGGTCCCCGGCAGCCGAGCCCTCGTCGAAGAAAAGGTCCCCGGCAGCCGAGCCCTCGTCGAAGAAAAGGTCCCCGGCAGCCGAGCCCTCGTCGAAGAAAAGGTCCCCGGCAGCCGAGCCCTCGTCGAAGAAAAGGTCCCCGGCAGCCGAGCCCTCGTCGAAGAAAAGGTCCCCGGCAGCCGAGCCCTCGTCGAAGAAAAGGTCCCCGGCAGCCGAGCCCTCGTCGAAGAAAAGGTCCCCGGCAGCCGAGCCCTCGTCGAAGAAAAGGTCCCCGGCAGCCGAGCCCTCGTCGAAAATCTTTTCTTCGGCAGCCGAGTCTTCTTCGAAGAAAAAGTCCCCGGCAGCTGAGCCCTCGTCGAAAAATTTTCTTCAGCAACCGAGCCCTCGTCGAAGAAAAGGTCCCCGGCAGCCGAGCCCTCGTCGAAGAAAAGGTCCCCGGCAGCCGAGCCCTCGTCGAAGAAAAGGTCCCCGGCAGCCGAGCCCTCGTCGAAGAAAAGGTCCCCGGCAGCCGAGCCCTCGTCGAAGAAAAGGTCCCCGGCAGCCGAGCCCTCGTCGAAGAAAAGGTCCCCGGCAGCCGAGCCCTCGTCGAAAATCTTTTCTTCGGCAGCCGAGTCTTCTTCGAAGAAAAAGTCCCCGGCAGCCGAGCCCTCGTCGAAAAATTTTCTTCAGCAACCGAGCCCTCGTCGAAGAAAAGGTCCCCGGCAGCCGAGCCCTCGTCGAAGAAAAGGTCCCCGGCAGCCGAGCCCTCGTCGAAGAAAAGGTCCCCGGCAGCCGAGCCCTCGTCGAAGAAAAGGTCCCCGGCAGCCGAGCCCTCGTCGAAGAAAAGGTCCCCGGCAGCCGAGCCCTCGTCGAAGAAAAGGTCCCCGGCAGCCGAGCCCTCGTCGAAGAAAAGGTCCCCGGCAGCCGAGCCCTCGTCGAAGAAAAGGTCCCCGGCAGCCGAGCCCTCGTCGAAGAAAAGGTCCCCGGCAGCCGAGCCCTCGTCGAAAATCTTTTCTTCGGCAGCCGAGTCTTCTTCGAAGAAAAGGTCCCCGGCAGCCGAGCCCTCGTCGAAATATTTTCTTCAGCAACCGAGCCCTCGTCGAAGAAAAGGTCCCCGGCAGCCGAGCCCTCGTCGAAGAAAAGGTCCCCGGCAGCCGAGCCCTCGTCGAAGAAAAGGTCCCCGGCAGCCGAGCCCTCGTCGAAGAAAAGGTCCCCGGCAGCCGAGCCCTCGTCGAAGAAAAGGTCCCCGGCAGCCGAGCCCTCGTCGAAAATCTTTTCTTCGGCAGCCGAGTCTTCTTCGAAGAAAAGGTCCCCGGCAGCCGAGCCCTCGTCGAAATATTTTCTTCAGCAACCGAGCCCTCGTCGAAGAAAAGGTCCCCGGCAGCCGAGCCCTCGTCGAAGAAAAGGTCCCCGGCAGCCGAGCCCTCGTCGAAGAAAAGGTCCCCGGCAGCCGAGCCCTCGTCGAAGAAAAGGTCCCCGGCAGCCGAGCCCTCGTCGAAGAAAAGGTCCCCGGCAGCCGAGCCCTCGTCGAAGAAAAGGTCCCCGGCAGCCGAGCCCTCGTCGAAGAAAAGGTCCCCGGCAGCCGAGCCCTCGTCGAAAATCTTTTCTTCGGCAGCCGAGTCTTCTTCGAAGAAAAAGTCCCCGGCAGCCGAGCCCTCGTCGAAAAATTTTCTTCAGCAACCGAGCCCTCGTCGAAGAAAAGGTCCCCGGCAGCCGAGCCCTCGTCGAAGAAAAGGTCCCCGGCAGCCGAGCCCTCGTCGAAGAAAAGGTCCCCGGCAGCCGAGCCCTCGTCGAAGAAAAGGTCCCCGGCAGCCGAGCCCTCGTCGAAGAAAAGGTCCCCGGCAGCCGAGCCCTCGTCGAAGAAAAGGTCCCCGGCAGCCGAGCCCTCGTCGAAGAAAAGGTCCCCGGCAGCCGAGCCCTCGTCGAAGAAAAGGTCCCCGGCAGCCGAGCCCTCGTCGAAGAAAAGGTCCCCGGCAGCCGAGCCCTCGTCGAAAATCTTTTCTTCGGCAGCCGAGTCTTCTTCGAAGAAAAAGTCCCCGGCAGCTGAGCCCTCGTCGAAAAATTTTCTTCAGCAACCGAGCCCTCGTCGAAGAAAAGGTCCCCGGCAGCCGAGCCCTCGTCGAAGAAAAGGTCCCCGGCAGCCGAGCCCTCGTCGAAGAAAAGGTCCCCGGCAGCCGAGCCCTCGTCAAAGAAAAGGTCCCCGGCAGCCGAGCCCTCGTCGAAAATCTTTTCTTCGGCAGCCGAGTCTTCTTCGAAGAAAAGGTCCCCGGCAGCCGAGCCCTCGTCGAAATATTTTCTTCAGCAACCGAGCCCTCGTCGAAGAAAAGGTCCCCGGCAGCCGAGCCCTCGTCGAAGAAAAGGTCCCCGGCAGCCGAGCCCTCGTCGAAGAAAAGGTCCCCGGCAGCCGAGCCCTCGTCGAAGAAAAGGTCCCCGGCAGCCGAGCCCTCGTCGAAGAAAAGGTCCCCGGCAGCCGAGCCCTCGTCGAAAATCTTTTCTTCGGCAGCCGAGTCTTCTTCGAAGAAAAAGTCCCCGGCAGCCGAGCCCTCGTCGAAAAATTTTCTTCAGCATCCGAGCCCTCGTCGAAGAAAAGGTCCCCGGCAGCCGAGCCCTCGTCGAAGAAAAGGTCCCCGGCAGCCGAGCCCTCGTCGAAGAAAAGGTCCCCGGCAGCCGAGCCCTCGTCGAAGAAAAGGTCCCCGGCAGCCGAGCCCTCGTCGAAGAAAAGGTCCCCGGCAGCCGAGCCCTCGTCGAAGAAAAGGTCCCCGGCAGCCGAGCCCTCGTCGAAGAAAAGGTCCCCGGCAGCCGAGCCCTCGTCGAAGAAAAGGTCCCCGGCAGCCGAGCCCTCGTCGAAGAAAAGGTCCCCGGCAGCCGAGCCCTCGTCGAAGAAAAGGTCCCCGGCAGCCGAGCCCTCGTCGAAGAAAAGGTCCCCGGCAGCCGAGCCCTCGTCGAAAATCTTTTCTTCGGCAGCCGAGTCTTCTTCGAAGAAAAAGTCCCCGGCAGCCGAGTCCTCGTCGAAAAATTTTCTTCAGCAACCGAGCCCTCGTCGAAGAAAAGGTCCCCGGCAGCCGAGCCCTCGTCGAAGAAAAGGTCCCCGGCAGCCGAGCCCTCGTCGAAGAAAAGGTCCCCGGCAGCCGAGCCCTCGTCGAAGAAAAGGTCCCCGGCAGCCGAGCCCTCGTCGAAGAAAAGGTCCCCGGCAGCCGAGCCCTCGTCGAAGAAAAGGTCCCCGGCAGCCGAGCCCTCGTCGAAGAAAAGGTCCCCGGCAGCCGAGCCCTCGTCGAAAAATTTTCTTCAGCAACCGAGCCCTCGTCGAAGAAAAGGTCCCCGGCAGCCGAGCCCTCGTCGAAGAAAAGGTCCCCGGCAGCCGAGCCCTCGTCGAAGAAAAGGTCCCCGGCAGCCGAGCCCTCGTCGAAGAAAAGGTCCCCGGCAGCCGAGCCCTCGTCGAAAATCTTTTCTTCGGCAGCCGAGTCTTCTTCGAAGAAAAAGTCCCCGGCAGCCGAGCCCTCGTCGAAAAATTTTCTTCAGCAACCGAGCCCTCGTCGAAGAAAAGGTCCCCGGCAGCCGAGCCCTCGTCGAAGAAAAGGTCCCCGGCAGCCGAGCCCTCGTCGAAGAAAAGGTCCCCGGCAGCCGAGCCCTCGTCGAAGAAAAGGTCCCCGGCAGCCGAGCCCTCATCGAAGAAAAGGTCCCCGGCAGCCGAGCCCTCGTCGAAGAAAAGGTCCCCGGCAGCCGAGCCCTCATCGAAAATCTTTTCTTCGGCAGCCGAGTCTTCTTCGAAGAAAAAGTCCCCGGCAGCCGAGCCCTCGTCGAAAATCTTTTCTTCGGCAGCCGAGTCTTCTTCGAAGAAAAAGTCCCCGGCAGCCGAGCCCTCGTCGAAAAATTTTCTTCAGCAACCGAGCCCTCGTCGAAGAAAAGGTCCCCGGCAGCCGAGCCCTCGTCGAAGAAAAGGTCCCCGGCAGCCGAGCCCTCGTCGAAGAAAAGGTCCCCGGCAGCCGAGCCCTCGTCGAAAATCTTTTCTTCGGCAGCCGAGTCTTCTTCGAAGAAAAAGTCCCCGGCAGCCGAGCCCTCGTCGAAAATCTTTTCTTCGGCAGCCGAGTCTTCTTCGAAGAAAAAGTCCCCGGCAGCCGAGCCCTCGTCGAAAAATTTTCTTCAGCAACCGAGCCCTCGTCGAAGAAAAGGTCCCCGGCAGCCGAGCCCTCGTCGAAGAAAAGGTCCCCGGCAGCCGAGCCCTCGTCGAAGAAAAGGTCCCCGGCAGCCGAGCCCTCGTCGAAGAAAAGGTCCCCGGCAGCCGAGCCCTCGTCGAAAATCTTTTCTTCGGCAGCCGAGTCTTCTTCGAAGAAAAGGTCCCCGGCAGCCGAGCCCTCGTCGAAAATCTTTTCTTCGGCAGCCGAGTCTTCTTCGAAGAAAAAGTCCCCGGCAGCCGAGCCCTCGTCGAAAATCTTTTCTTCGGCAGCCGAGTCTTCTTCGAAGAAAAAGTCCCCGGCAGCCGAGCCCTCGTCGAAAAATTTTCTTCAGCAACCGAGCCCTCGTCGAAGAAAAGGTCCCCGGCAGCCGAGCCCTCGTCGAAGAAAAGGTCCCCGGCAGCCGAGCCCTCGTCGAAAATCTTTTCTTCGGCAGCCGAGTCTTCTCGAAGAAAAAGTCCCCGGCAGCCGAGCCCTCGTCGAAAATCTTTTCTTCGGCAGCCGAGTCTTCTTCGAAGAAAAAGTCCCCGGCAGCCGAGCCCTCGTCGAAAAATTTTCTTCAGCAACCGAGCCCTCGTCGAAGAAAAGGTCCCCGGCAGCCGAGCCCTCGTCGAAGAAAAGGTCCCCGGCAGCCGAGCCCTCGTCGAAGAAAAGGTCCCCGGCAGCCGAGCCCTCGTCGAAAATCTTTTCTTCAGCAACCGAGCCCTCGTCGAAGAATAGGTCCCCGGCAGCCGAGCCCTCGTCGAAGAATAGGTGTCCGGCAGCCGAGCCCTCGTCGAAAATTTTGTCTTAGACAGATGAGCCTTCGTCGAAGAAAAGGTCCCCGGCAGCCGAGCCCTCGTCGAAGAAAAGGTCCCCGGCAGCCGAGCCCTCGTCGAAGAAAAGGTCCCCGGCAGCCGAGCCCTCGTCGAAGAAAAGGTCCCCGGCAGCCGAGCCCTCGTCGAAGAAAAGGTCCCCGGCAGCCGAGCCCTCGTCGAAGAAAAGGTCCCCGGCAGCCGAGCCCTCGTCGAAGAAAAGGTCCCCGGCAGCCGAGCCCTCGTCGAAGAAAAGGTCCCCGGCAGCCGAGCCCTCGTCGAAGAAAAGGTCCCCGGCAGCCGAGCCCTCGTCGAAGAAAAGGTCCCCGGCAGCCGAGCCCTCGTCGAAAATCTTTTCTTCGGCAGCCGAGTCTTCTTCGAAGAAAAGGTCCCCGGCAGCCGAGCCCTCGTCGAAAATCTTTTCTTCGGCAGCCGAGTCTTCTTCGAAGAAAAGGTCCCCGGCAGCCGAGCCCTCGTCGAAAATCTTTTCTTCGGCAGCCGAGTCTTCTTCGAAGAAAAAGTCCCCGGCAGCCGAGCCCTCGTCGAAATATTTTCTTCAGCAACCGAGCCCTCGTCGAAGAAAAGGTCCCCGGCAGCCGAGCCCTCGTCGAAGAAAAGGTCCCCGGCAGCCGAGCCCTCGTCGAAGAAAAGGTCCCCGGCAGCCGAGCCCTCGTCGAAGAAAAGGTCCCCGGCAGCCGAGCCCTCGTCGAAGAAAAGGTCCCCGGCAGCCGAGCCCTCGTCGAAGAAAAGGTCCCCGGCAGCCGAGCCCTCGTCGAAGAAAAGGTCCCCGGCAGCCGAGCCCTCGTCGAAGAAAAGGTCCCCGGCAGCCGAGCCCTCGTCGAAGAAAAGGTCCCCGGCAGCCGAGCCCTCGTCGAAAATCTTTTCTTCGGCAGCCGAGTCTTCTTCGAAGAAAAGGTCCCCGGCAGCCGAGCCCTCGTCGAAAATCTTTTCTTCGGCAGCCGAGTCTTCTTCGAAGAAAAGTTCCCCGGCAGCCGAGCCCTCGTCGAAAATCTTTTCTTCGGCAGCCGAGTCTTCTTCGAAGAAAAAGTCCCCGGCAGCCGAGCCCTCGTCGAAAATCTTTTCTTCGGCAGCCGAGTCTTCTTCGAAGAAAAAGTCCCCGGCAGCCGAGCCCTCGTCGAAAAATTTTCTTCGGCAACCGAGCCCTCGTCGAAGAAAAGGTCCCCGGCAGCCGAGCCCTCGTCGAAGAAAAGGTCCCCGGCAGCCGAGCCCTCATCGAAAATCTTTTCTTCGGCAGCCGAGTCTTCTTCGAAGAAAAAGTCCCCGGCAGCCGAGCCCTCGTCGAAAATCTTTTCTTCGGCAGCCGAGTCTTCTTCGAAGAAAAAGTCCCCGGCAGCCGAGCCCTCGTCGAAAAATTTTCTTCAGCAACCGAGCCCTCGTCGAAGAAAAGGTCCCCGGCAGCCGAGCCCTCGTCGAAAAATTTTCTTCAGCAACCGAGCCCTCGTCGAAGAAAAGGTCCCCGGCAGCCAAGCCCTCGTCGAAGAAAAGGTCCCCGGCAGCCGAGCCCTCGTCGAAAAATTTTCTTCAGCAACCGAGCCCTCGTCGAAGAAAAGGTCCCCGGCAGCCGAGCCCTCGTCGAAGAAAAGGTCCCCGGCAGCCGAGCCCTCGTCGAAAATCTTTTCTTCGGCAGCCGAGTCTTCTTCGAAGAAAAAGTCCCCGGCAGCCGAGCCCTCGTCGAAAATCTTTTCTTCGGCAGCCGAGTCTTCTTCGAAGAAAAAGTCCCCGGCAGCCGAGCCCTCGTCGAAAAATTTTCTTCAGCAACCGAGCCCTCGTCGAAGAAAAGGTCCCCGGCAGCCGAGCCCTCGTCGAAGAAAAGGTCCCCGGCAGCCGAGCCCTCGTCGAAAATCTTTTCTTCGGCAGCCGAGTCTTCTTCGAAGAAAAAGTCCCCGGCAGCCGAGCCCTCGTCGAAAATCTTTTCTTCGGCAGCCGAGTCTTCTTCGAAGAAAAAGTCCCCGGCAGCCGAGCCCTCGTCGAAAAATTTTCTTCAGCAACCGAGCCCTCGTCGAAGAAAAGGTCCCCGGCAGCCGAGCCCTCGTCGAAGAAAAGGTCCCCGGCAGCCGAGCCCTCGTCGAAGAAAAGGTCCCCGGCAGCCGAGCCCTCGTCGAAAAATTTTCTTCAGCAACCGAGCCCTCGTCGAAGAAAAGGTCCCCGGCAGCCGAGCCCTCGTCGAAGAAAAGGTCCCCGGCAGCCGAGCCCTCGTCGAAAATCTTTTCTTCGGCAGCCGAGTCTTCTTCGAAGAAAAAGTCCCCGGCAGCCGAGCCCTCGTCGAAAATCTTTTCTTCGGCAGCCGAGTCTTCTTCGAAGAAAAAGTCCCCAGCAGCCGAGCCCTCGTCGAAAAATTTTCTTCAGCAACCGAGCCCTCGTCGAAGAAAAGGTCCCCGGCAGCCGAGCCCTCGTCGAAGAAAAGGTCCCCGGCAGCCGAGCCCTCGTCGAAGAAAAGGTCCCCGGCAGCCGAGCCCTCGTCGAAGAAAAGGTCCCCGGCAGCCGAGCCCTCGTCGAAGAAAAGGTCCCCGGCAGCCGAGCCCTCGTCGAAGAAAAGGTCCCCGGCAGCCGAGCCCTCGTCGAAGAAAAGGTCCCCGGCAGCCGAGCCCTCGTCGAAGAAAAGGTCCCCGGCAGCCGAGCCCTCGTCGAAAAATTTTCTTCAGCAACCGAGCCCTCGTCGAAGAAAAGGTCCCCGGCAGCCGAGCCCTCGTCGAAGAAAAGGTCCCCGGCAGCCGAGCCCTCGTCGAAAATCTTTTCTTCGGCAGCCGAGCCCTCGTCGAAGAAAAGGTCCCCGGCAGCCGAGCCCTCGTCGAAAATCTTTTCTTCGGCAGCCGAGTCTTCTTCGAAGAAAAAGTCCCCGGCAGCCGAGCCCTCGTCGAAAAATTTTCTTCAGCAACCGAGCCCTCGTCGAAGAAAAGGTCCCCGGCAGCCGAGCCCTCGTCGAAGAAAAGGTCCCCGGCAGCCGAGCCCTCGTCGAAGAAAAGGTCCCCGGCAGCCGAGCCCTCGTCGAAGAAAAGGTCCCCGGCAGCCGAGCCCTCGTCGAAAATCTTTTCTTCGGCAGCCGAGTCTTCTTCGAAGAAAAAGTCCCCGGCAGCCGAGCCCTCGTCGAAAAATTTTCTTCAGCAACCGAGCCCTCGTCGAAGAAAAGGTCCCCGGCAGCCGAGCCCTCGTCGAAGAAAAGGTCCCCGGCAGCCGAGCCCTCGTCGAAGAAAAGGTCCCCGGCAGCCGAGCCCTCGTCGAAGAAAAGGTCCCCGGCAGCCGAGCCCTCGTCGAAAATCTTTTCTTCGGCAGCCGAATCTTCTTCGAAGAAAAAGTCCCCGGCAGCCGAGCCCTCGTCGAAAATCTTTTCTTCGGCAGCCGAATCTTCTTCGAAGAAAAAGTCCCCGGCAGCCGAGCCCTCGTCGAAAAATTTTCTTCAGCAACCGAGCCCTCGTCGAAGAAAAGGTCCCCGGCAGCCGAGCCCTCGTCAAAGAAAAGGTCCCCGGCAGCCGAGCCCTCGTCGAAGAAAAGGTCCCCGGCAGCCGAGCCCTCGTCGAAGAAAAGGTCCCCGGCAGCCGAGCCCTCGTCGAAGAAAAGGTCCCCGGCAGCCGAGCCCTCGTCGAAGAAAAGGTCCCCGGCAGCCGAGCCCTCGTCGAAGAAAAGGTCCCCGGCAGCCGAGCCCTCGTCGAAGAAAAGGTCCCCGGCAGCCGAGCCCTCGTCGAAGAAAAGGTCCCCGGCAGCCGAGCCCTCGTCGAAGAAAAGGTCCCCGGCAGCCGAGCCCTCGTCGAAAATCTTTTCTTCGGCAGCCGAGACTTCTTCGAAGAAAAAGTCCCCGGCAGATGAGCCCTCGTCGAAAAATTTTCTTCAGCAGCCGAGCCCTCGTCGAAGAAAAGGTACCCGGCAGCCGAGCACTTGTCGCAAATTTTGTCTTAGACAGCCGAGCCTTCATCGTAGAAAAGGTCCCCGGCAGCCGAGCACTCCTTGAAAATTTTTTCTTCGGCAGCCGAGCCCTCGTCGAAGAAAAGGTACCCGGCAGCCGAGCCCGCGACGAAGAAAAGGTACCCGGGAGCCGAGCCCTCGACGAAGTAAAGGTCCCCGGCAGCCGAGCCCTCGTCGAAGAAAAGGTGTCCGGCAGCCGAGCCCTCGTCGAAGAAAAGGTGTCCGGCAGCCGAGCCCTCGTCGAAGAAAAGGTGTCCGGCAGCCGAGCCCTCGTCGAAAATTTTGTCTTAGACAGAAGAGCCTTCGTCGAAGAAAAGGTCCCCGGCAGCCGAGCCCTCGTCGAAGAAAAGGTCCCCGGCAGCCGAGCCCTCGTCGAAGGAAAGGTCCCCGGCAGCCGAGCCCTCGTCGAAGAAAAGGTCCCCGGCAGCCGAGCCCTCGTCGAAGAAAAGGTCCCCGGCAGCCGAGCCCTCGTCGAAGAAAAGGTCCCCGGCAGCCGAGCCCTCGTCGAAGAAAAGGTCCCCGGCAGCCGAGCCCTCGTCGAAAATCTTTTCTTCGGCAGCCGAGTCTTCTTCGAAGAAAAAGTCCCCGGCAGCCGAAGCCCTCGTCGAAATATTTTCTTCAGCAACCGAGCCCTCGTCGAAGAATAGGTCCCCGGCAGCCGAGCCCTCGTCGAAGAATAGGTCCCCGGCAGCCGAGCCCTCGTCGAAGAAAAGGTGTCCGGCAGCCGAGCCCTCGTCGAAGAAAAGGTGTCCGGCAGCCGAGCCCTCGTCGAAGAAAAGGTGTCCGGCAGCCGAGCCCTCGTCGAAAATTTTGTCTTAGACAGAAGAGCCTTCGTCGAAGAAAAGGTCCCCGGCAGCCGAGCCTTCGTCGAAGAAAAGGTCCCCGGCAGCCGAGCCCTCGTCGAAGAAAAGGTCCCCGGCAGCCGAGCCCTCGTCGAAGAAAAGGTCCCCGGCAGCCGAGCCCTCGTCGAAGAAAAGGTCCCCGGCAGCCGAGCCCTCGTCGAAGAAAAGGTCCCCGGCAGCCGAGCCCTCGTCGAAGAAAAGGTCCCCGGCAGCCGAGCCCTCGTCGAAGAAAAGGTCCCCGGCAGCCGAGCCCTCGTCGAAGAAAAGGTCCCCGGCAGCCGAGCCCTCGTCGAAAATCTTTTCTTCGGCAGCCGAATCTTCTTCGAAGAAAAAGTCCCCGGCAGCCGAGCCCTCGTCGAAAATCTTTTCTTCGGCAGCCGAATCTTCTTCGAAGAAAAAGTCCCCGGCAGCCGAGCCCTCGTCGAAAAATTTTCTTCAGCAACCGAGCCCTCGTCGAAGAAAAGGTCCCCGGCAGCCGAGCCCTCGTCGAAGAAAAGGTCCCCGGCAGCCGAGCCCTCGTCGAAGAAAAGGTCCCCGGCAGCCGAGCCCTCGTCGAAGAAAAGGTCCCCGGCAGCCGAGCCCTCGTCGAAAATCTTTTCTTCGGCAGCCGAATCTTCTTCGAAGAAAAAGTCCCCGGCAGCCGAGCCCTCGTCGAAAATCTTTTCTTCGGCAGCCGAATCTTCTTCGAAGAAAAAGTCCCCGGCAGCCGAGCCCTCGTCGAAAAATTTTCTTCAGCAACCGAGCCCTCGTCGAAGAAAAGGTCCCCGGCAGCCGAGCCCTCGTCGAAGAAAAGGTCCCCGGCAGCCGAGCCCTCGTCGAAGAAAAGGTCCCCGGCAGCCGAGCCCTCGTCGAAGAAAAGGTCCCCGGCAGCCGAGCCCTCGTCGAAGAAAAGGTCCCCGGCAGCCGAGCCCTCGTCGAAGAAAAGGTCCCCGGCAGCCGAGCCCTCGTCGAAGAAAAGGTCCCCGGCAGCCGAGCCCTCGTCGAAGAAAAGGTCCCCGGCAGCCGAGCCCTCGTCGAAGAAAAGGTCCCCGGCAGCCGAGCCCTCGTCGAAGAAAAGGTCCCCGGCAGCCGAGCCCTCGTCGAAAATCTTTTCTTCGGCAGCCGAGACTTCTTCGAAGAAAAAGTCCCCGGCAGATGAGCCCTCGTCGAAAAATTTTCTTCAGCAGCCGAGCCCTCGTCGAAGAAAAGGTACCCGGCAGCCGAGCACTTGTCGCAAATTTTGTCTTAGACAGCCGAGCCTTCATCGTAGAAAAGGTCCCCGGCAGCCGAGCACTCCTTGAAAATTTTTTCTTCGGCAGCCGAGCCCTCGTCGAAGAAAAGGTACCCGGCAGCCGAGCCCGCGACGAAGAAAAGGTACCCGGGAGCCGAGCCCTCGACGAAGTAAAGGTCCCCGGCAGCCGAGCCCTCGTCGAAGAAAAGGTGTCCGGCAGCCGAGCCCTCGTCGAAGAAAAGGTGTCCGGCAGCCGAGCCCTCGTCGAAGAAAAGGTGTCCGGCAGCCGAGCCCTCGTCGAAAATTTTGTCTTAGACAGAAGAGCCTTCGTCGAAGAAAAGGTCCCCGGCAGCCGAGCCCTCGTCGAAGAAAAGGTCCCCGGCAGCCGAGCCCTCGTCGAAGGAAAGGTCCCCGGCAGCCGAGCCCTCGTCGAAGAAAAGGTCCCCGGCAGCCGAGCCCTCGTCGAAGAAAAGGTCCCCGGCAGCCGAGCCCTCGTCGAAGAAAAGGTCCCCGGCAGCCGAGCCCTCGTCGAAGAAAAGGTCCCCGGCAGCCGAGCCCTCGTCGAAAATCTTTTCTTCGGCAGCCGAGTCTTCTTCGAAGAAAAAGTCCCCGGCAGCCGAGCCCTCGTCGAAATATTTTCTTCAGCAACCGAGCCCTCGTCGAAGAATAGGTCCCCGGCAGCCGAGCCCTCGTCGAAGAATAGGTCCCCGGCAGCCGAGCCCTCGTCGAAGAAAAGGTGTCCGGCAGCCGAGCCCTCGTCGAAGAAAAGGTGTCCGGCAGCCGAGCCCTCGTCGAAGAAAAGGTGTCCGGCAGCCGAGCCCTCGTCGAAAATTTTGTCTTAGACAGAAGAGCCTTCGTCGAAGAAAAGGTCCCCGGCAGCCGAGCCTTCGTCGAAGAAAAGGTCCCCGGCAGCCGAGCCCTCGTCGAAGAAAAGGTCCCCGGCAGCCGAGCCCTCGTCGAAGAAAAGGTCCCCGGCAGCCGAGCCCTCGTCGAAGAAAAGGTCCCCGGCAGCCGAGCCCTCGTCGAAGAAAAGGTCCCCGGCAGCCGAGCCCTCGTTGAAGAAAAGGTCCCCGGCAGCCGAGCCCTCGTCGAAGAAAAGGTCCCCGGCAGCCGAGCCCTCGTCGAAGAAAAGGTCCCCGGCAGCCGAGCCCTCGTCGAAAATCTTTTCTTCGGCAGCCGAATCTTCTTCGAAGAAAAAGTCCCCGGCAGCCGAGCCCTCGTCGAAAATCTTTTCTTCGGCAGCCGAATCTTCTTCGAAGAAAAAGTCCCCGGCAGCCGAGCCCTCGTCGAAAAATTTTCTTCAGCAACCGAGCCCTCGTCGAAGAAAAGGTCCCCGGCAGCCGAGCCCTCGTCGAAGAAAAGGTCCCCGGCAGCCGAGCCCTCGTCGAAGAAAAGGTCCCCGGCAGCCGAGCCCTCGTCGAAGAAAAGGTCCCCGGCAGCCGAGCCCTCGTCGAAGAAAAGGTCCCCGGCAGCCGAGCCCTCGTCGAAGAAAAGGTCCCCGGCAGCCGAGCCCTCGTCGAAGAAAAGGTCCCCGGCAGCCGAGCCCTCGTCGAAGAAAAGGTCCCCGGCAGCCGAGCCCTCGTCGAAGAAAAGGTCCCCGGCAGCCGAGCCCTCGTCGAAGAAAAGGTCCCCGGCAGCCGAGCCCTCGTCGAAGAAAAGGTCCCCGGCAGCCGAGCCCTCGTCGAAGAAAAGGTCCCCGGCAGCCGAGCCCTCGTCGAAGAAAAGGTCCCCGGCAGCCGAGCCCTCGTCGAAAATCTTTTCTTCGGCAGCCGAGCCCTCGTCGAAATATTTTCTTCGGCAGCCGAGCCCTCGTCGAAATATTTTCTTCAGCAACCGAGCCCTCGTCGAAGAAAAGGTCCCCGGCAGCCGAGCCCTCGTCGAAGAAAAGGTCCCCGGCAGCCGAGCCCTCGTCGAAGAAAAGGTCCCCGGCAGCCGAGCCCTCGTCGAAGAAAAGGTCCCCGGCAGCCGAGCCCTCGTCGAAGAAAAGGTCCCCGGCAGCCGAGCCCTCGTCGAAAATCTTTTCTTCGGCAGCCGAGACTTCTTCGAAGAAAAAGTCCCCGGCAGATGAGCCCTCGTCGAAAAATTTTCTTCAGCAGCCGAGCCCTCGTCGAAGAAAAGGTACCCGGCAGCCGAGCACTTGTCGCAAATTTTGTCTTAGACAGCCGAGCCTTCATCGTAGAAAAGGTCCCCGGCAGCCGAGCACTCCTTGAAAATTTTTTCTTCGGCAGCCTAGCCCTCGTCGAAGAAAAGGTACCCGGCAGCCGAGCCCGCGACGAAGAAAAGGTACCCGGCAGCCGAGCCCTCGACGAAGTAAAGGTCCCCGGCAGCCGAGCCCTCGTCGAAGAAAAGGTGTCCGGCAGCCGAGCCCTCGTCGAAGAAAAGGTGTCCGGCAGCCGAGCCCTCGTCGAAGAAAAGGTGTCCGGCAGCCGAGCCCTCGTCGAAAATTTTGTCTTAGACAGAAGAGCCTTCGTCGAAGAAAAGGTCCCCGGCAGCCGAGCCCTCGTCGAAGAAAAGGTCCCCGGCAGCCGAGCCCTCGTCGAAGAAAAGGTCCCCGGCAGCCGAGCCCTCGTCGAAGAAAAGGTCCCCGGCAGCCGAGCCCTCGTCGAAGAAAAGGTCCCCGGCAGCCGAGCCCTCGTCGAAGAAAAGGTCCCCGGCAGCCGAGCCCTCGTCGAAGAAAAGGTCCCCGGCAGCCGAGCCCTCGTCGAAGAAAAGGTCCCCGGCAGCCGAGCCCTCGTCGAAGAAAAGGTCCCCGGCAGCCGAGCCCTCGTCGAAAATCTTTTCTTCGGCAGCCGAGTCTTCTTCGAAGAAAAAGTCCCCGGCAGCCGAGCCCTCGTCGAAATATTTTCTTCAGCAACCGAGCCCTCGTCGAAGAAAAGGTCCCCGGCAGCCGAGCCCTCGTCGAAGAAAAGGTCCCCGGCAGCCGAGCCCTCGTCGAAGAAAAGGTCCCCGGCAGCCGAGCCCTCGTCGAAGAAAAGGTCCCCGGCAGCCGAGCCCTCGTCGAAAATCTTTTCTTCGGCAGCCGAGTCTTCTTCGAAGAAAAAGTCCCCGGCAGCCGAGCCCTCGTCGAAATATTTTCTTCAGCAACCGAGCCCTCGTCGAAGAATAGGTCCCCGGCAGCCGAGCCCTCGTCGAAGAATAGGTCCCCGGCAGCCGAGCCCTCGTCGAAGAAAAGGTGTCCGGCAGCCGAGCCCTCGTCGAAGAAAAGGTCCCCGGCAGCCGAGCCCTCGTCGAAGAAAAGGTGTCCGGCAGCCGAGCCCTCGTCGAAAATTTTGTCTTAGACAGAAGAGCCTTCGTCGAAGAAAAGGTCCCCGGCAGCCGAGCCCTCGTCGAAGAAAAGGTCCCCGGCAGCCGAGCCCTTGTCGAAGAAAAGGTCCCCGGCAGCCGAGCCCTCGTCGAAGAAAAGGTCCCCGGCAGCCGAGCCCTCGTCGAAGAAAAGGTCCCCGGCAGCCGAGCCCTCGTCGAAGAAAAGGTCCCCGGCAGCCGAGCCCTCGTCGAAGAAAAGGTCCCCGGCAGCCGAGCCCTCGTCGAAGAAAAGGTCCCCGGCAGCCGAGCCCTCGTCGAAGAAAAGGTCCCCGGCAGCCGAGCCCTCGTCGAAGAAAAGGTCCCCGGCAGCCGAGCCCTCGTCGAAAATCTTTTCTTCGGCAGCCGAGTCTTCTTCGAAGAAAAAGTCCCCGGCAGCCGAGCCCTCGTCGAAATATTTTCTTCAGCAACCGAGCCCTCGTCGAAGAATAGGTCCCCGGCAGCCGAGCCCTCGTCGAAGAATAGGTCCCCGGCAGCCGAGCCCTCGTCGAAGAATAGGTGTCCGGCAGCCGAGCCCTCGTCGAAAATTTTGTCTTAGACAGATGAGCCTTCGTCGAAGAAAAGGTCCCCGGCAGCCGAGCCCTCGTCGAAGAAAAGGTCCCCGGCAGCCGAGCCCTCGTCGAAGAAAAGGTCCCCGGCAGCCGAGCCCTCGTCGAAGAAAAGGTCCCCGGCAGCCGAGCCCTCGTCGAAGAAAAGGTCCCCGGCAGCCGAGCCCTCGTCGAAAAAAAGGTCCCCGGCAGCCGAGCCCTCGTCGAAGAAAAGGTCCCCGGCAGCCGAGCCCTCGTCGAAGAAAAGGTCCCCGGCAGCCGAGCCCTCGTCGAAGAAAAGGTCCCCGGCAGCCGAGCCCTCGTCGAAGAAAAGGTCCCCGGCAGCCGAGCCCTCGTCGAAGAAAAGGTCCCCGGCAGCCGAGCCCTCGTCGAAGAAAAGGTCCCCGGCAGCCGAGCCCTCGTCGAAGAAAAGGTCCCCGGCAGCCGAGTCTTCTTCGAAGAAAAAGTCCCCGGCAGCCGAGCCCTCGTCGAAATATTTTCTTCAGCAACCGAGCCCTCGTCGAAGAATAGGTCCCCGGCAGCCGAGCCCTCGTCGAAGAATAGGTGTCCGGCAGCCGAGCCCTCGTCGAAAATTTTGTCTTAGACAGATGAGCCTTCGTCGAAGAAAAGGTCCCCGGCAGCCGAGCCATCGTCGAAGAAAAGGTCCCCGGCAGCCGAGCCCTCGTCGAAGAAAAGGTCCCCGGCAGCCGAGCCGTCGTCGAAGAAAAGGTCCCCGGCAGCCGAGCCCTCGTCGAAGAAAAGGTCCCCGGCAGCCGAGCCCTCGTCGAAGAAAAGGTCCCCGGCAGCCGAGCCCTCGTCGAAGAAAAGGTCCCCGGCAGCCGAGCCCTCGTCGAAGAAAAGGTCCCCGGCAGCCGAGCCCTCGTCGAAGAAAAGGTCCCCGGCAGCCGAGCCCTCGTCGAAAATCTTTTCTTCGGCAGCCGAGTCTTCTTCGAAGAAAAAGTCCCCGGCAGCCGAGCCCTCGTCGAAAAATTTTCTTCAGCAACCGAGCCCTCGTCGAAGAAAAGGTCCCCGGCAGCCGAGCCCTCGTCGAAGAAAAGGTCCCCGGCAGCCGAGCCCTCGTCGAAAATCTTTTCTTCGGCAGCCGAGTCTTCTTCGAAGAAAAAGTCCCCGGCAGCCGAGCCCTCGTCGAAATATTTTCTTCAGCAACCGAGCCCTCGTCGAAGAAAAGGTCCCCGGCAGCCGAGCCCTCGTCGAAGAAAAGGTCCCCGGCAGCCGAGCCCTCGTCGAAGAAAAGGTCCCCGGCAGCCGAGCCCTCGTCGAAGAAAAGGTCCCCGGCAGCCGAGCCCTCGTCGAAGAAAAGGTCCCCGGCAGCCGAGCCCTCGTCGAAGAAAAGGTCCCCGGCAGCCGAGCCCTCGTCGAAAATCTTTTCTTCGGGAGCCGAGCCCTCGTCGAAAATCTTTTCTTCGGCAGCCGAGCCCTCGTCGAAGAAAAGGTCCCCGGCAGCCGAGCCTTCTTCGAAGAAAAAGTCCCCGGCAGCCGAGCCCTCGTCGAAATATTTTCTTCAGCAACCGAGCCCTCGTCGAAGAAAAGGTACCCGGCAGCCGAGCACTTGTCGCAAATTTTGTCTTAGACAGCCGAGCCTTCATCGTAGAAAAGGTCCCCGGCAGCCGAGCACTCCTTGAAAATTTTTTCTTCGGCAGCCGAGCCCTCGTCGAAGAAAAGGTACCCGGCAGCCGAGCCCGCGACGAAGAAAAGGTACCCGGCAGCCGAGCCCTCGACGAAGTAAAGGTCCCCGGCAGCCAAGCCCTCGTCGAAGAAAAGGTGTCCGGCAGCCGAGCCCTCGTCGAAGAAAAGGTGTCCGGCAGCCGAGCCCTCGTCGAAAATTTTGTCTTAGACAGAAGAGCCTTCGTCGAAGAAAAGGTCCCCGGCAGCCGAGCCCTCGTCGAAGAAAAGGTCCCCGGCAGCCGAGCCCTCGTCGAAGAAAAGGTCCCCGGCAGCCGAGCCCTCGTCGAAGAAAAGGTCCCCGGCAGCCGAGCCCTCGTCGAAGAAAAGGTCCCCGGCAGCCGAGCCCTCGTCGAAGAAAAGGTCCCCGGCAGCCGAGCCCTCGTCGAAGAAAAGGTCCCCGGCAGCCGAGCCCTCGTCGAAGAAAAGGTCCCCGGCAGCCGAGTCTTCTTCGAAGAAAAAGTCCCCGGCAGCCGAGCCCTCGTCGAAATATTTTCTTCAGCAACCGAGCCCTCGTCGAAGAATAGGTCCCCGGCAGCCGAGCCCTCGTCGAAGAATAGGTCCCCGGCAGCCGAGCCCTCGTCGAAAATTTTGTCTTAGACAGATGAGCCTTCGTCGAAGAAAAGGTCCCCGGCATTCGAGCCCTCGTCGAAGAAAAGGTCCCCGGCAGCCGAGCCCTCGTCGAAGAAAAGGTCCCCGGCAGCCGAGCCCTCGTCGAAAAAAAGGTCCCCGGCAGCCGAGCCCTCGTCGAAGAAAAGGTCCCCGGCAGCCGAGCCCTCGTCGAAGAAAAGGTCCCCGGCAGCCGAGCCCTCGTCGAAGAAAAGGTCCCCGGCAGCCGAGCCCTCGTCGAAGAAAAGGTCCCCGGCAGCCGAGCCCTCGTCGAAGAAAAGGTCCCCGGCAGCCGAGTCTTCTTCGAAGAAAAAGTCCCCGGCAGCCGAGCCCTCGTCGAAATATTTTCTTCAGCAACCAAGCCCTCGTCGAAGAATAGGTCCCCGGCAGCCGAGCCCTCGTCGAAGAATAGGTGTCCGGCAGCCGAGCCCTCGTCGAAAATTTTGTCTTAGACAGATGAGCCTTTGTCGAAGAAAAGGTCCCCGGCAGCCGAGCCCTCGTCGAAAATCTTTTCTTCGGCAGCCGAGCCCTCGTCGAAAATCTTTTCTTCGGCAGCCGAGCCCTCGTCGAAGAAAAGGTCCCCGGCAGCCGAGCCTTCTTCGAAGAAAAAGTCCCCGGCAGCCGAGCCCTCGTCGAAATATTTTCTTCAGCAACCGAGCCCTCGTCGAAGAAAAGGTACCCGGCAGCCGAGCACTTGTCGCAAATTTTGTCTTAGACAGCCGAGCCTTCATCGTAGAAAAGGTCCCCGGCAGCCGAGCACTCCTTGAAAATTTTTTCTTCGGCAGCCGAGCCCTCGTCGAAGAAAAGGTACCCGGCAGCCGAGCCCGCGACGAAGAAAAGGTACCCGGCAGCCGAGCCCTCGACGAAGTAAAGGTCCCCGGCAGCCGAGCCCTCGTCGAAGAAAAGGTGTCCGGCAGCCGAGCCCTCGTCGAAGAAAAGGTGTCCGGCAGCCGAGCCCTCGTCGAAAATTTTGTCTTAGACAGAAGAGCCTTCGTCGAAGAAAAGGTCCCCGGCAGCCGAGCCCTCGTCGAAGAAAAGGTCCCCGGCAGCCGAGCCCTCGTCGAAGAAAAGGTCCCCGGCAGCCGAGCCCTCGTCGAAGAAAAGGTCCCCGGCAGCCGAGCCCTCGTCGAAGAAAAGGTCCCCGGCAGCCGAGCCCTCGTCGAAGAAAAGGTCCCCGGCAGCCGAGCCCTCGTCGAAGAAAAGGTCCCCGGCAGCCGAGCCCTCGTCGAAGAAAAGGTCCCCGGCAGCCGAGCCCTCGTCGAAAATCTTTTCTTCGGCAGCCGAGTCTTCTTCGAAGAAAAAGTCCCCGGCAGCCGAGCCCTCGTCGAAATATTTTCTTCAGCAACCGAGCCCTCGTCGAAGAAAAGGTCCCCGGCAGCCGAGCCCTCGTCGAAGAAAAGGTCCCCGGCAGCCGAGCCCTCGTCGAAAATCTTTTCTTCGGCAGCCGAGTCTTCTTCGAAGAAAAAGTCCCCGGCAGCCGAGCCCTCGTCGAAATATTTTCTTCAGCAACCGAGCCCTCGTCGAAGAAAAGGTCCCCGGCAGCCGAGCCCTCATCGAAGAAAAGGTCCCCGGCAGCCGAGCCCTCGTCGAAGAAAAGGTCCCCGGCAGCCGAGGCCTCGTCGAAGAAAAGGTCCCCGGCAGCCGAGCCCTCGTCGAAGAAAAGGTCCCCGGCAGCCGAGCCCTCGTCGAAGAAAAGGTCCCCGGCAGCCGAGCCCTCGTCGAAGAAAAGGTCCCCGGCAGCCGAGCCCTCGTCGAAGAAAAGGTCCCCGGCAGCCGAGCCCTCGTCGAAAATCTTTTCTTCGGCAGCCGAGCCCTCGTCGAAGAAAAGGTCCCCGGCAGCCGAGCCCTCGTCGAAGAAAAGGTCCCCGGCAGCCGAGCCCTCGTCGAAGAAAAGGTCCCCGGCAGCCGAGTCTTCTTCGAAGAAAAAGTCCCCGGCAGCCGAGCCCTCGTCGAAATATTTTCTTCAGCAACCGAGCCCTCGTCGAAGAAAAGGTCCCCGGCAGCCGAGCCCTCGTCGAAGAATAGGTGTCCGGCAGCCGAGCCCTCGTCGAAAATTTTGTCTTAGACAGATGAGCCTTCGTCGAAGAAAAGGTCCCCGGCAGCCGAGCCCTCGTCGAAGAAAAGGTCCCCGGCAGCCGAGCCCTCGTCGAAGAAAAGGTCCCCGGCAGCCGAGCCCTCGTCGAAGAAAAGGTCCCCGGCAGCCGAGCCCTCGTCGAAGAAAAGGTCCCCGGCAGCCGAGCCCTCGTCGAAGAAAAGGTCCCCGGCAGCCGAGCCCTCGTCGAAGAAAAGGTCCCCGGCAGCCGAGCCCTCGTCGAAGAAAAGGTCCCCGGCAGCCGAGCCCTCGTCGAAGAAAAGGTCCCCGGCAGCCGAGCCCTCGTCGAAGAAAAGGTCCCCGGCAGCCGAGCCCTCATCGAAGAAAAGGTCCCCGGCAGCCGAGCCCTCGTCGAAGAAAAGGTCCCCGGCAGCCGAGCCCTCGTCGAAGAAAAGGTCCCCGGCAGCCGAGCCCTCGTCGAAGAAAAGGTCCCCGGCAGCCGAGCCCTCGTCGAAGAAAAAGTCCCCGGCAGCCGAGCCCTCGTCGAAATATTTTCTTCAGCAACCGAGCCCTCGTCGAAGAAAACGTCCCCGGCAGCCGAGCCCTCGTCGAAGAAAAGGTCCCCGGCAGCCGAGCCCTCGTCGAAGAAAAGGTCCCCGGCAGCCGAGCCCTCGTCGAAGAAAAGGTCCCCGGCAGCCGAGCCCTCGTCGAAGAAAAGGTCCCCGGCAGCCGAGCCCTCGTCGAAGAAAAGGTCCCCGGCAGCCGAGCCCTCGTCGAAAATCTTTTCTTCGGCAGCCGAGTCTTCTTCGAAGAAAAAGTCCCCGGCAGCCGAGCCCTCGTCGAAATATTTTCTTCAGCAACCGAGCCCTCGTCGAAGAAAAGGTCCCCGGCAGCCGAGCCCTCGTCGAAGAAAAGGTCCCCGGCAGCCGAGCCCTCGTCGAAGAAAAGGTCCCCGGCAGCCGAGCCCTCGTCGAAGAAAAGGTCCCCGGCAGCCGAGCCCTCGTCGAAGAAAAGGTCCCCGGCAGCCGAGCCCTCGTCGAAAATCTTTTCTTCGGCAGCCGAGTCTTCTTCGAAGAAAAAGTCCCCGGCAGCCGAGCCCTCGTCGAAATATTTTCTTCAGCAACCGAGCCCTCGTCGAAGAAAAGGTCCCCGGCAGCCGAGCCATCGTCGAAGAAAAGGTCCCCGGCAGCCGAGCCCTCGTCGAAGAAAAGGTCCCCGGCAGCCGAGCCCTCGTCGAAAATCTTTTCTTCGGCAGCCGAGTCTTCTTCGAAGAAAAAGTCCCCGGCAGATGAGCCCTCGTCGAAAAATTTTCTTCAGCAGCCGAGCCCTCGTCGAAGAAAAGGTACCCGGCAGCCGAGCACTTGTCGCAAATTTTGTCTTAGACAGCCGAGCCTTCATCGTAGAAAAGGTCCCCGGCAGCCGAGCACTCCTTGAAAATTTTTTCTTCGGCAGCCGAGCCCTCGTCGAAGAAAAGGTACCCGGCAGCCGAGCCCGCGACGAAGAAAAGGTACCCGGCAGCCGAGCCCTCGACGAAGTAAAGGTCCCCGGCAGCCGAGCCCTCGTCGAAGAAAAGGTCCCCGGCAGCCGAGCCCTCGTCGAAGAAAAGGTCCCCGGCAGCCGAGCCCTCGTCGAAGAAAAGGTCCCCGGCAGCCGAGCCCTCGTCGAAGAAAAGGTCCCCGGCAGCCGAGCCCTCGTCGAAGAAAAGGTCCCCGGCAGCCGAGCCCTCGTCGAAGAAAAGGTCCCCGGCAGCCGAGCCCTCGTCGAAGAAAAGGTCCCCGGCAGCCGAGCCCTCGTCGAAAATCTTTTCTTCGGCAGCCGAGTCTTCTTCGAAGAAAAAGTCCCCGGCAGCCGAGCCCTCGTCGAAATATTTTCTTCAGCAACCGAGCCCTCGTCGAAGAAAAGGTCCCCGGCAGCCGAGCCCTCGTCGAAGAAAAGGTCCCCGGCAGCCGAGCCCTCGTCGAAGAAAAGGTCCCCGGCAGCCGAGCCCTCGTCGAAGAAAAGGTCCCCGGCAGCCGAGCCCTCGTCGAAGAAAAGGTCCCCGGCAGCCGAGCCCTCGTCGAAGAAAAGGTCCCCGGCAGCCGAGCCCTCGTCGAAGAAAAGGTCCCCGGCAGCCGAGCCCTCGTCGAAGAAAAGGTCCCCGGCAGCCGAGACCTCGTCGAAGAAAAGGTCCCCGGCAGCCGAGCCCTCGTCGAAGAAAAGGTCCCCGGCAGCCGAGCCCTCGTCGAAGAAAAGGTCCCCGGCAGCCGAGCCCTCGTCGAAGAAAAGGTCCCCGGCAGCCGAGCCCTCGTCGAAAATCTTTTCTTCGGCAGCCGAGTCTTCTTCGAAGAAAAAGTCCCCGGCAGCCGAGCCCTCGTCGAAATATTTTCTTCAGCAACCGAGCCCTCGTCGAAGAAAAGGTCCCCGGCAGCCGAGCCCTCGTCGAAGAAAAGGTCCCCGGCAGCCGAGCCCTCGTCGAAGAAAAGGTCCCCGGCAGCCGAGCCCTCGTCGAAGAAAAGGTCCCCGGCAGCCGAGCCCTCGTCGAAGAAAAGGTCCCCGGCAGCCGAGCCCTCGTCGAAGAAAAGGTCCCCGGCAGCCGAGCCCTCGTCGAAGAAAAGGTCCCCGGCAGCCGAGCCCTCGTCGAAGAAAAGGTCCCCGGCAGCCGAGACCTCGTCGAAGAAAAGGTCCCCGGCAGCCGAGCCCTCGTCGAAGAAAAGGTCCCCGGCAGCCGAGCCCTCGTCGAAAATCTTTTCTTCGGCAGCCGAGACTTCTTCGAAGA
The DNA here is from genome assembly GCF_026419915.1 of Harpia harpyja. Classification (NCBI taxonomy): domain Eukaryota; kingdom Metazoa; phylum Chordata; class Aves; order Accipitriformes; family Accipitridae; genus Harpia; species Harpia harpyja. Next base: position 30,450 of record NW_026293250.1, on the reverse strand, counting down.
AAAAGTCCCCGGCAGATGAGCCCTCGTCGAAAAATTTTCTTCAGCAGCCGAGCCCTCGTCGAAGAAAAGGTACCCGGCAGCCGAGCACTTGTCGCAAATTTTGTCTTAGACAGCCGAGCCTTCATCGTAGAAAAGGTCCCCGGCAGCCGAGCACTCCTTGAAAATTTTTTCTTCGGCAGCCGAGCCCTCGTCGAAGAAAAGGTACCCGGCAGCCGAGCCCGCGACGAAGAAAAGGTACCCGGCAGCCGAGCCCTCGACGAAGTAAAGGTCCCCGGCAGCCGAGCCCTCGTCGAAGAAAAGGTCCCCGGCAGCCGAGCCCTCGTCGAAGAAAAGGTGTCCGGCAGCCGAGCCCTCGTCGAAGAAAAGGTGTCCGGCAGCCGAGCCCTCGTCGAAGAAAAGGTGTCCGGCAGCCGAGCCCTCGTCGAAAATTTTGTCTTAGACAGAAGAGCCTTCGTCGAAGAAAAGGTCCCCGGCAGCCGAGCCCTCGTCGAAGAAAAGGTCCCCGGCAGCCGAGCCCTCGTCGAAGAAAAGGTCCCCGGCAGCCGAGCCCTCGTCGAAGAAAAGGTCCCCGGCAGCCGAGCCCTCGTCGAAGAAAAGGTCCCCGGCAGCCGAGCCCTCGTCGAAGAAAAGGTCCCCGGCAGCCGAGCCCTCGTCGAAGAAAAGGTCCCCGGCAGCCGAGCCCTCGTCGAAAATCTTTTCTTCGGCAGCCGAGTCTTCTTCGAAGAAAAAGTCCCCGGCAGCCGAGCCCTCGTCGAAATATTTTCTTCAGCAACCGAGCACTCGTCGAAGAATAGGTCCCCGGCAGCCGAGCACTCGTCGAAGAATAGGTCCCCGGCAGCCGAGCCCTCGTCGAAGAATAGGTCCCCGGCAGCCGAGCCCTCGTCGAAGAAAAGGTGTCCGGCAGCCGAGCCCTCGTCGAAGAAAAGGTGTCCGGCAGCCGAGCCCTCGTCGAAGAAAAGGTGTCCGGCAGCCGAGCCCTCGTCGAAAATTTTGTCTTAGACAGAAGAGCCCTCGTCGAAGAAAAGGTCCCCGGCAGCCGAGCCCTCGTCGAAGAAAAGGTCCCCGGCAGCCGAGCCCTCGTCGAAGAAAAGGTCCCCGGCAGCCGAGCCCTCGTCGAAGAAAAGGTCCCCGGCAGCCGAGCCCTCGTCGAAGAAAAGGTCCCCGGCAGCCGAGCCCTCGTCGAAGAAAAGGTCCCCGGCAGCCGAGCCCTCGTCGAAGAAAAGGTCCCCGGCAGCCGAGCCCTCGTCGAAGAAAAGGTCCCCGGCAGCCGAGCCCTCGTCGAAGAAAAGGTCCCCGGCAGCCGAGCCCTCGTCGAAGAAAAGGTCCCCGGCAGCCGAGCCCTCGTCGAAGAAAAGGTCCCCGGCAGCCGAGCCCTCGTCGAAGAAAAGGTCCCCGGCAGCCGAGCCCTCGTCGAAGAAAAGGTCCCCGGCAGCCGAGCCCTCGTCGAAGAAAAGGTCCCCGGCAGCCGAGCCCTCGTCGAAGAAAAGGTCCCCGGCAGCCGAGCCCTCGTCGAAGAAAAGGTCCCCGGCAGCCGAGCCCTCGTCGAAGAAAAGGTCCCCGGCAGCCGAGCCCTCGTCGAAGAAAAGGTCCCCGGCAGCCGAGCCCTCGTCGAAGAAAAGGTCCCCGGCAGCCGAGCCCTCGTCGAAGAAAAGGTCCCCGGCAGCCGAGCCCTCGTCGAAGAAAAGGTCCCCGGCAGCCGAGCCCTCGTCGAAGAAAAGGTCCCCGGCAGCCGAGCCCTCGTCGAAGAAAAGGTCCCCGGCAGCCGAGCCCTCGTCGAAGAAAAGGTCCCCGGCAGCCGAGCCCTCGTCGAAGAAAAGGTCCCCGGCAGCCGAGCCCTCGTCGAAGAAAAGGTCCCCGGCAGCCGAGCCCTCGTCGAAGAAAAGGTCCCCGGCAGCCGAGCCCTCGTCGAAGAAAAGGTGTCCGGCAGCCGAGCCCTCGTCGAAAATTTTGTCTTAGACAGAAGAGCCTTCGTCGAAGAAAAGGTCCCCGGCAGCCGAGCCCTCGTCGAAGAAAAGGTCCCCGGCAGCCGAGCCCTCGTCGAAGAAAAGGTCCCCGGCAGCCGAGCCCTCGTCGAAGAAAAGGTCCCCGGCAGCCGAGCCCTCGTCGAAGAAAAGGTCCCCGGCAGCCGAGCCCTCGTCGAAGAAAAGGTCCCCGGCAGCCGAGCCCTCGTCGAAGAAAAGGTCCCCGGCAGCCGAGCCCTCGTCGAAAATCTTTTCTTCGGCAGCCGAGTCTTCTTCGAAGAAAAAGTCCCCGGCAGCCGAGCCCTCGTCGAAATATTTTCTTCAGCAACCGAGCACTCGTCGAAGAATAGGTCCCCGGCAGCCGAGCCCTCGTCGAAGAATAGGTCCCCGGCAGCCGAGCCCTCGTCGAAGAAAAGGTGTCCGGCAGCCGAGCCCTCGTCGAAGAAAAGGTGTCCGGCAGCCGAGCCCTCGTCGAAGAAAAGGTGTCCGGCAGCCGAGCCCTCGTCGAAAATTTTGTCTTAGACAGAAGAGCCTTCGTCGAAGAAAAGGTCCCCGGCAGCCGAGCCCTCGTCGAAGAAAAGGTCCCCGGCAGCCGAGCCCTCGTCGAAGAAAAGGTCCCCGGCAGCCGAGCCCTCGTCGAAGAAAAGGTCCCCGGCAGCCGAGCCCTCGTCGAAGAAAAGGTCCCCGGCAGCCGAGCCCTCGTCGAAGAAAAGGTCCCCGGCAGCCGAGCCCTCGTCGAAGAAAAGGTCCCCGGCAGCCGAGCCCTCGTCGAAGAAAAGGTCCCCGGCAGCCGAGCCCTCGTCGAAGAAAAGGTCCCCGGCAGCCGAGCCCTCGTCGAAGAAAAGGTCCCCGGCAGCCGAGCCCTCGTCGAAGAAAAGGTCCCCGGCAGCCGAGCCCTCGTCGAAGAAAAGGTCCCCGGCAGCCGAGCCCTCGTCGAAGAAAAGGTCCCCGGCAGCCGAGCCCTCGTCGAAGAAAAGGTCCCCGGCAGCCGAGCCCTCGTCGAAAATCTTTTCTTCGGCAGCCGAATCTTCTTCGAAGAAAAAGTCCCCGGCAGCCGAGCCCTCGTCGAAAATCTTTTCTTCGGCAGCCGAATCTTCTTCGAAGAAAAAGTCCCCGGCAGCCGAGCCCTCGTCGAAAAATTTTCTTCAGCAACCGAGCCCTCGTCGAAGAAAAGGTCCCCGGCAGCCGAGCCCTCGTCGAAGAAAAGGTCCCCGGCAGCCGAGCCCTCGTCGAAGAAAAGGTCCCCGGCAGCCGAGCCCTCGTCGAAGAAAAGGTCCCCGGCAGCCGAGCCCTCGTCGAAGAAAAGGTCCCCGGCAGCCGAGCCCTCGTCGAAGAAAAGGTCCCCGGCAGCCGAGCCCTCGTCGAAGAAAAGGTCCCCGGCAGCCGAGCCCTCGTCGAAGAAAAGGTCCCCGGCAGCCGAGCCCTCGTCGAAGAAAAGGTCCCCGGCAGCCGAGCCCTCGTCGAAGAAAAGGTCCCCGGCAGCCGAGCCCTCGTCGAAGAAAAGGTCCCCGGCAGCCGAGCCCTCGTCGAAGAAAAGGTCCCCGGCAGCCGAGCCCTCGTCGAAGAAAAGGTCCCCGGCAGCCGAGCCCTCGTCGAAGAAAAGGTCCCCGGCAGCCGAGCCCTCGTCGAAGAAAAGGTCCCCGGCAGCCGAGCCCTCGTCGAAAATCTTTTCTTCGGCAGCCGAGTCTTCTTCGAAGAAAAAGTCCCCGGCAGCCGAGCCCTCGTCGAAATATTTTCTTCAGCAACCGAGCACTCGTCGAAGAATAGGTCCCCGGCAGCCGAGCCCTCGTCGAAGAATAGGTCCCCGGCAGCCGAGCCCTCGTCGAAGAAAAGGTGTCCGGCAGCCGAGCCCTCGTCGAAGAAAAGGTGTCCGGCAGCCGAGCCCTCGTCGAAGAAAAGGTGTCCGGCAGCCGAGCCCTCGTCGAAAATTTTGTCTTAGACAGAAGAGCCTTCGTCGAAGAAAAGGTCCCCGGCAGCCGAGCCTTCGTCGAAGAAAAGGTCCCCGGCAGCCGAGCCCTCGTCGAAGAAAAGGTCCCCGGCAGCCGAGCCCTCGTCGAAGAAAAGGTCCCCGGCAGCCGAGCCCTCGTCGAAGAAAAGGTCCCCGGCAGCCGAGCCCTCGTCGAAGAAAAGGTCCCCGGCAGCCGAGCCCTCGTCGAAGAAAAGGTCCCCGGCAGCCGAGCCCTCGTCGAAGAAAAGGTCCCCGGCAGCCGAGCCCTCGTCGAAGAAAAGGTCCCCGGCAGCCGAGCCCTCGTCGAAGAAAAGGTCCCCGGCAGCCGAGCCCTCGTTGAAAATCTTTTCTTCGGCAGCCGAATCTTCTTCGAAGAAAAAGTCCCCGGCAGCCGAGCCCTCGTCGAAAATCTTTTCTTCGGCAGCCGAATCTTCTTCGAAGAAAAAGTCCCCGGCAGCCGAGCCCTCGTCGAAATATTTTCTTCAGCAACCGAGCCCTCGTCGAAGAAAAGGTCCCCGGCAGCCGAGCCCTCGTCGAAGAAAAGGTCCCCGGCAGCCGAGCCCTCGTCGAAGAAAAGGTCCCCGGCAGCCGAGCCCTCGTCGAAGAAAAGGTCCCCGGCAGCCGAGCCCTCGTCGAAGAAAAGGTCCCCGGCAGCCGAGCCCTCGTCGAAAATCTTTTCTTCGGCAGCCGAGACTTCTTCGAAGAAAAAGTCCCCGGCAGATGAGCCCTCGTCGAAAAATTTTCTTCAGCAGCCGAGCCCTCGTCGAAGAAAAGGTACCCGGCAGCCGAGCACTCCTTGAAAATTTTTTCTTCGGCAGCCGAGCCCTCGTCGAAGAAAAGGTCCCCGGCAGCCGAGCCCGCGACGAAGAAAAGGTACCCGGCAGCCGAGCCCTCGACGAAGTAAAGGTCCCCGGCAGCCGAGCCCTCGTCGAAGAAAAGGTGTCCGGCAGCCGAGCCCTCGTCGAAGAAAAGGTGTCCGGCAGCCGAGCCCTCGTCGAAGAAAAGGTGTCCGGCAGCCGAGCCCTCGTCGAAAATTTTGTCTTAGACAGAAGAGCCTTCGTCGAAGAAAAGGTCCCCGGCAGCCGAGCCCTCGTCGAAGAAAAGGTCCCCGGCAGCCGAGCCCTCGTCGAAGAAAAGGTCCCCGGCAGCCGAGCCCTCGTCGAAGAAAAGGTCCCCGGCAGCCGAGCCCTCGTCGAAGAAAAGGTCCCCGGCAGCCGAGCCCTCGTCGAAGAAAAGGTCCCCGGCAGCCGAGCCCTCGTCGAAGAAAAGGTCCCCGGCAGCCGAGCCCTCGTCGAAGAAAAGGTCCCCGGCAGCCGAGCCCTCGTCGAAAATCTTTTCTTCGGCAGCCGAGTCTTCTTCGAAGAAAAAGTCCCCGGCAGCCGAGCCCTCGTCGAAATATTTTCTTCAGCAACCGAGCCCTCGTCGAAGAATAGGTCCCCGGCAGCCGAGCCCTCGTCGAAGAATAGGTCCCCGGCAGCCGAGCCCTCGTCGAAGAAAAGGTGTCCGGCAGCCGAGCCCTCGTCGAAGAAAAGGTCTCCGGCAGCCGAGCCCTCGTCGAAGAAAAGGTGTCCGGCAGCCGAGCCCTCGTCGAAAATTTTGTCTTAGACAGAAGAGCCTTCGTCGAAGAAAAGGTCCCCGGCAGCCGAGCCCTCGTCGAAGAAAAGGTCCCCGGCAGCCGAGCCCTCGTCGAAGAAAAGGTCCCCGGCAGCCGAGCCCTCGTCGAAGAAAAGGTCCCCGGCAGCCGAGCCCTCGTCGAAGAAAAGGTCCCCGGCAGACGAGCCCTCGTCGAAGAAAAGGTCCCCGGCAGCCGAGCCCTCGTCGAAGAAAAGGTCCCCGGCAGCCGAGCCCTCGTCGAAGAAAAGGTCCCCGGCAGCCGAGCCCTCGTCGAAGAAAAGGTCCCCGGCAGCCGAGCCCTCGTCGAAGAAAAGGTCCCCGGCAGCCGAGCCCTCGTCGAAGAAAAGGTCCCCGGCAGCCGAGCCCTCGTCGAAAATCTTTTCTTCGGCAGCCGAGCCCTCGTCGAAGAATAGGTCCCCGGCAGCCGAGCCCTCGTCGAAGAATAGGTCCCCGGCAGCCGAGCCCTCGTCGAAAATTTTGTCTTAGACAGATGAGCCTTCGTCGAAGAAAAGGTCCCCGGCAGCCGAGCCCTCGTCGAAGAAAAGGTCCCCGGCAGCCGAGCCCTCGTCGAAGAAAAGGTCCCCGGCAGCCGAGCCCTCGTCGAAGAAAAGGTCCCCGGCAGCCGAGCCCTCGTCGAAGAAAAGGTCCCCGGCAGCCGAGCCCTCGTCGAAGAAAAGGTCCCCGGCAGCCGAGCCCTCGTCGAAGAAAAGGTCCCCGGCAGCCGAGCCCTCGTCGAAGAAAAGGTCCCCGGCAGCCGAGTCTTCTTCGAAGAAAAAGTCCCCGGCAGCCGAGCCCTCGTCGAAATATTTTCTTCAGCAACCGAGCCCTCGTCGAAGAATAGGTCCCCGGCAGCCGAGCCCTCGTCGAAGAATAGGTGTCCGGCAGCCGAGCCCTCGTCGAAAATTTTGTCTTAGACAGATGAGCCTTCGTCGAAGAAAAGGTCCCCGGCAGCCGAGCCATCGTCGAAGAAAAGGTCCCCGGCAGCCGAGCCCTCGTCGAAGAAAAGGTCCCCGGCAGCCGAGCCCTCGTCGAAGAAAAGGTCCCCGGCAGCCGAGCCCTCGTCGAAGAAAAGGTCCCCGGCAGCCGAGCCCTCGTCGAAGAAAAGGTCCCCGGCAGCCGAGCCCTCGTCGAAGAAAAGGTCCCCGGCAGCCGAGCCCTCGTCGAAGAAAAGGTCCCCGGCAGCCGAGCCCTCGTCGAAGAAAAGGTGTCCGGCAGCCGAGCCCTCGTCGAAAATTTTGTCTTAGACAGAAGAGCCTTCGTCGAAGAAAAGGTCCCCGGCAGCCGAGCCCTCGTCGAAGAAAAGGTCCCCGGCAGCCGAGCCCTCGTCGAAGAAAAGGTCCCCGGCAGCCGAGCCCTCGTCGAAGAAAAGGTCCCCGGCAGCCGAGCCCTCGTCGAAGAAAAGGTCCCCGGCAGCCGAGCCCTCGTCGAAGAAAAGGTCCCCGGCAGCCGAGCCCTCGTCGAAGAAAAGGTCCCCGGCAGCCGAGCCCTCGTCGAAGAAAAGGTCCCCGGCAGCCGAGCCCTCGTCGAAGAAAAGGTCCCCGGCAGCCGAGCCCTCGTCGAAGAAAAGGTCCCCGGCAGCCGAGCCCTCGTCGAAGAAAAGGTCCCCGGCAGCCGAGCCCTCGTCGAAGAAAAGGTCCCCGGCAGCCGAGCCCTCGTCGAAGAAAAGGTCCCCGGCAGCCGAGCCCTCGTCGAAAATCTTTTCTTCGGCAGCCGAGTCTTCTTCGAAGAAAAAGTCCCCGGCAGCCGAGCCCTCGTCGAAATATTTTCTTCAGCAACCGAGCCCTCGTCGAAGAATAGGTCCCCGGCAGCCGAGCCCTCGTCGAAGAATAGGTCCCCGGCAGCCGAGCCCTCGTCGAAGAAAAGGTGTCCGGCAGCCGAGCCCTCGTCGAAGAAAAGGTCTCCGGCAGCCGAGCCCTCGTCGAAGAAAAGGTGTCCGGCAGCCGAGCCCTCGTCGAAAATTTTGTCTTAGACAGAAGAGCCTTCGTCGAAGAAAAGGTCCCCGGCAGCCGAGCCCTCGTCGAAGAAAAGGTCCCCGGCAGCCGAGCCCTCGTCGAAGAAAAGGTCCCCGGCAGCCGAGCCCTCGTCGAAGAAAAGGTCCCCGGCAGCCGAGCCCTCGTCGAAGAAAAGGTCCCCGGCAGACGAGCCCTCGTCGAAGAAAAGGTCCCCGGCAGCCGAGCCCTCGTCGAAGAAAAGGTCCCCGGCAGCCGAGCCCTCGTCGAAGAAAAGGTCCCCGGCAGCCGAGCCCTCGTCGAAGAAAAGGTCCCCGGCAGCCGAGCCCTCGTCGAAGAAAAGGTCCCCGGCAGCCGAGCCCTCGTCGAAGAAAAGGTCCCCGGCAGCCGAGCCCTCGTCGAAAATCTTTTCTTCGGCAGCCGAGCCCTCGTCGAAGAATAGGTCCCCGGCAGCCGAGCCCTCGTCGAAGAATAGGTCCCCGGCAGCCGAGCCCTCGTCGAAAATTTTGTCTTAGACAGATGAGCCTTCGTCGAAGAAAAGGTCCCCGGCAGCCGAGCCCTCGTCGAAGAAAAGGTCCCCGGCAGCCGAGCCCTCGTCGAAGAAAAGGTCCCCGGCAGCCGAGCCCTCGTCGAAGAAAAGGTCCCCGGCAGCCGAGCCCTCGTCGAAGAAAAGGTCCCCGGCAGCCGAGCCCTCGTCGAAGAAAAGGTCCCCGGCAGCCGAGCCCTCGTCGAAGAAAAGGTCCCCGGCAGCCGAGCCCTCGTCGAAGAAAAGGTCCCCGGCAGCCGAGTCTTCTTCGAAGAAAAAGTCCCCGGCAGCCGAGCCCTCGTCGAAATATTTTCTTCAGCAACCGAGCCCTCGTCGAAGAATAGGTCCCCGGCAGCCGAGCCCTCGTCGAAGAATAGGTGTCCGGCAGCCGAGCCCTCGTCGAAAATTTTGTCTTAGACAGATGAGCCTTCGTCGAAGAAAAGGTCCCCGGCAGCCGAGCCATCGTCGAAGAAAAGGTCCCCGGCAGCCGAGCCCTCGTCGAAGAAAAGGTCCCCGGCAGCCGAGCCCTCGTCGAAGAAAAGGTCCCCGGCAGCCGAGCCCTCGTCGAAGAAAAGGTCCCCGGCAGCCGAGCCCTCGTCGAAGAAAAGGTCCCCGGCAGCCGAGCCCTCGTCGAAGAAAAGGTCCCCGGCAGCCGAGCCCTCGTCGAAGAAAAGGTGTCCGGCAGCCGAGCCCTCGTCGAAAATTTTGTCTTAGACAGAAGAGCCTTCGTCGAAGAAAAGGTCCCCGGCAGCCGAGCCCTCGTCGAAGAAAAGGTCCCCGGCAGCCGAGCCCTCGTCGAAGAAAAGGTCCCCGGCAGCCGAGCCCTCGTCGAAGAAAAGGTCCCCGGCAGCCGAGCCCTCGTCGAAGAAAAGGTCCCCGGCAGCCGAGCCCTCGTCGAAGAAAAGGTCCCCGGCAGCCGAGCCCTCGTCGAAAATCTTTTCTTCGGCATCCGAGTCTTCTTCGAAGAAAAAGTCCCCCGCAGCCGAGCCCTCGTCGAAATATTTTCTTCAGCAACCGAGCCCTCGTCGAAGAATAGGTGTCCGGCAGCCGAGCCCTCGTCGAAAATTTTGTCTTAGACAGATGAGCCTTCATCGAAGAAAAGGTCCCCGGCAGCCGAGCCCTCGTCGAAGAAAAGGTCCCCGGCAGCCGAGCCCTCGTCGAAGAAAAGGTCCCCGGCAGCCGAGCCCTCGTCGAAGAAAAGGTCCCCGGCAGCCGAGCCCTCGTCGAAGAAAAGGTCCCCGGCAGCCGAGCCCTCGTCGAAGAAAAGGTCCCCGGCAGCCGAGCCCTCGTCGAAGAAAAGGTCCCCGGCAGCCGAGCCCTCGTCGAAGAAAAGGTCCCCGGCAGCCGAGCCCTCGTCGAAAATCTTTTCTTCGGCAGCCGAGTCTTCTTCGAAGAAAAAGTCCCCGGCAGCCGAGCCCTCGTCGAAATATTTTCTTCAGCAGCCGAGCCCTCGTCGAAGAATAGGTCCCCGGCAGCCGAGCCCTCGTCGAAGAATAGGTGTCCGGCAGCCGAGCCCTCGTCGAAAATTTTGTCTTAGACAGATGAGCCCTCGTCGAAGAAAAGGTCCCCGGCAGCCGAGCCCTCGTCGAAGAAAAGGTCCCCGGCAGCCGAGCCCTCGTCGAAGAAAAGGTCCCCGGCAGCCGAGCCCTCGTCGAAGAAAAGGTCCCCGGCAGCCGAGCCCTCGTCGAAGAAAAGGTCCCCGGCAGCCGAGCCCTCGTCGAAGAAAAGGTCCCCGGCAGCCGAGCCCTCGTCGAAGAAAAGGTCCCCGGCAGCCGAGCCCTCGTCGAAGAAAAGGTCCCCGGCAGCCGAGCCCTTGTCGAAGAAAAGGTCCCCGGCAGCCGAGCCCTCGTCGAAGAAAAGGTCCCCGGCAGCCGAGTCTTCTTCGAAGAAAAAGTCCCCGGCAGCCGAGCCCTCGTCGAAATATTTTCTTCAGCAACCGAGCCCTCGTCGAAGAATAGGTCCCCGGCAGCCGAGCCCTCGTCGAAGAATAGGTGTCCGGCAGCCGAGCCCTCGTCGAAAATTTTGTCTTAGACAGATGAGCCTTCGTCGAAGAAAAGGTCCCCGGCAGCCGAGCCCTCGTCGAAGAAAAGGTCCCCGGCAGCCGAGCCCTCGTCGAAGAAAAGGTCCCCGGCAGCCGAGCCCTCGTCGAAGAAAAGGTCCCCGGCAGCCGAGCCCTCGTCGAAGAAAAGGTCCCCGGCAGCCGAGCCCTCGTCGAAGAAAAGGTCCCCGGCAGCCGAGCCCTCGTCGAAGAAAAGGTCCCCGGCAGCCGAGCCCTCGTCGAAGAAAAGGTCCCCGGCAGCCGAGCCCTCGTCGAAAATCTTTACTTCGGCAGCCGAGTCTTCTTCGAAGAAAAAGTCCCCGGCAGCCGAGCCCTCGTCGAAATATTTTCTTCAGCAACCGAGCCCTCGTCGAAGAAAAGGTCCCCGGCAGCCGAGCCCTCGTCGAAGAAAAGGTCCCCGGCAGCCGAGCCCTCGTCGAAGAAAAGGTCCCCGGCAGCCGAGCCCTCGTCGAAGAAAAGGTCCCCGGCAGCCGAGCCCTCGTCGAAGAAAAGGTCCCCGGCAGCCGAGCCCTCGTCGAAGAAAAGGTCCCCGGCAGCCGAGCCCTCGTCGAAGAAAAGGTCCCCGGCAGCCGAGCCCTCGTCGAAGAAAAGGTCCCCGGCAGCCGAGCCCTCGTCGAAGAAAAGGTCCCCGGCAGCCGAGCCCTCGACGAAAATCTTTTCTTCGGCAGCCGAGCCCTCGTCGAAGAAAAGGTCCCCGGCAGCCGAGCCCTCGTCGAAGAAAAGGTCCCCGGCAGCCGAGTCTTCTTCGAAGAAAAAGTCCCCGGCAGCCGAGCCCTCGTCGAAATATTTTCTTCAGCAACCGAGCCCTCGTCGAAGAAAAGGTACCCGGCAGCCGAGCACTTGTCGCAAATTTTGTCTTAGACAGCCGAGCCTTCATCGTAGAAAAGGTCCCCGGCAGCCGAGCACTCCTTGAAAATTTTTTCTTCGGCAGCCGAGCCCTCGTCGAAGAAAAGGTACCCGGCAGCCGAGCCCGCGACGAAGAAAAGGTACCCGGCAGCCGAGCCCTCGACGAAGTAAAGGTCCCCGGCAGCCGAGCCCTCGTCGAAGAAAAGGTGTCCGGCAGCCGAGCCCTCGTCGAAGAAAAGGTGTCCGGCAGCCGAGCCCTCGTCGAAGAAAAGGTGTCCGGCAGCCGAGCCCTCGTCGAAAATTTTGTCTTAGACAGAAGAGCCTTCGTCGAAGAAAAGGTCCCCGGCAGCCGAGCCCTCGTCGAAGAAAAGGTCCCCGGCAGCCGAGCCCTCGTCGAAGAAAAGGTCCCCGGCAGCCGAGCCCTCGTCGAAGAAAAGGTCCCCGGCAGCCGAGCCCTCGTCGAAGAAAAGGTCCCCGGCAGCCGAGCCCTCGTCGAAGAAAAGGTCCCCGGCAGCCGAGTCTTCTTCGAAGAAAAGGTCCCCGGCAGCCGAGCCCTCGTCGAAGAAAAGGTCCCCGGCAGCCGAGCCCTCGTCGAAAATCTTTTCTTCGGCAGCCGAGTCTTCTTCGAAGAAAAAGTCCCCGGCAGCCGAGCCCTCGTCGAAATATTTTCTTCAGCAACCGAGCCCTCGTCGAAGAATAGGTCCCCGGCAGCCGAGCCCTCGTCGAAGAATAGGTCCCCGGCAGCCGAGCCCTCGTCGAAGAAAAGGTGTCCGGCAGCCGAGCCCTCGTCGAAGAAAAGGTGTCCGGCAGCCGAGCCCTCGTCGAAAATTTTGTCTTAGACAGAAGAGCCTTCGTCGAAGAAAAGGTCCCCGGCAGCCGAGCCCTCGTCGAAGAAAAGGTCCCCGGCAGCCGAGCCCTCGTCGAAGAAAAGGTCCCCGGCAGCCGAGCCCTCGTCGAAGAAAAGGTCCCCGGCAGCCGAGCCCTCGTCGAAGAAAAGGTCCCCGGCAGCCGAGCCCTCGTCGAAGAAAAGGTCCCCGGCAGCCGAGCCCTCGTCGAAGAAAAGGTCCCCGGCAGCCGAGCCCTCGTCGAAGAAAAGGTCCCCGGCAGCCGAGTCTTCTTCGAAGAAAAAGTCCCCGGCAGCCGAGCCCTCGTCGAAATATTTTCTTCAGCAACCGAGCCCTCGTCGAAGAATAGGTCCCCGGCAGCCGAGCCCTCGTCGAAGAATAGGTGTCCGGCAGCCGAGCCCTCGTCGAAAATTTTGTCTTAGACAGATGAGCCTTCGTCGAAGAAAAGGTCCCCGGCAGCCGAGCCCTCGTCGAAGAAAAGGTCCCCGGCAGCCGAGCCCTCGTCGAAGAAAAGGTCCCCGGCAGCCGAGCCCTCGTCGAAGAAAAGGTCCCCGGCAGCCGAGCCCTCGTCGAAGAAAAGGTCCCCGGCAGCCGAGCCCTCGTCGAAGAAAAGGTCCCCGGCAGCCGAGCCCTCGTCGAAGAAAAGGTCCCCGGCAGCCGAGCCCTCGTCGAAGAAAAGGTCCCCGGCAGCCGAGCCCTCGTCGAAGAAAAGGTCCCCGGCAGCCGAGTCTTCTTCGAAGAAAAAGTCCCCGGCAGCCGAGCCCTCGTCGAAATATTTTCTTCAGCAACCGAGCCCTCGTCGAAGAATAGGTCCCCGGCAGCCGAGCCCTCGTCGAAGAATAGGTGTCCGGCAGCCGAGCCCTCGTCGAAAATTTTGTCTTAGACAGATGAGCCTTCGTCGAAGAAAAGGTCCCCGGCAGCCGAGCCCTCGTCGAAGAAAAGGTCCCCGGCAGCCGAGCCCTCGTCGAAGAAAAGGTCCCCGGCAGCCGAGCCCTCGTCGAAGAAAAGGTCCCCGGCAGCCGAGCCCTCGTCGAAGAAAAGGTCCCCGGCAGCCGAGCCCTCGTCGAAGAAAAGGTCCCCGGCAGCCGAGCCCTCGTCGAAGAAAAGGTCCCCGGCAGCCGAGCCCTCGTCGAAGAAAAGGTCCCCGGCAGCCGAGCCCTCGTCGAAGAAAAGGTCCCCGGCAGCCGAGCCCTCGTCGAAGAAAAGGTCCCCGGCAGCCGAGTCTTCTTCGAAGAAAAAGTCCCCGGCAGCCGAGCCCTCGTCGAAATATTTTCTTCAGCAACCGAGCCCTCGTCGAAGAATAGGTCCCCGGCAGCCGAGCCCTCGTCGAAGAATAGGTGTCCGGCAGCCGAGCCCTCGTCGAAAATTTTGTCTTAGACAGATGAGCCTTCGTCGAAGAAAAGGTCCCCGGCAGCCGAGCCCTCGTCGAAGAAAAGGTCCCCGGCAGCCGAGCCCTCGTCGAAGAAAAGGTCCCCGGCAGCCGAGCCCTCGTCGAAGAAAAGGTCCCCGGCAGCCGAGCCCTCGTCGAAGAAAAGGTCCCCGGCAGCCGAGCCCTCGTCGAAGAAAAGGTCCCCGGCAGCCGAGCCCTCGTCGAAGAAAAGGTCCCCGGCAGCCGAGCCCTCGTCGAAGAAAAGGTCCCCGGCAGCCGAGCCCTCGTCGAAGAAAAGGTCCCCGGCAGCCGAGCCCTCGTCGAAAATCTTTTCTTCGGCAGCCGAGCCCTCGTCGAAATATTTTCTTCAGCAACCGAGCCCTCGTCGAAGAAAAGGTCCCCGGCAGCCGAGCCCTCGTCGAAGAAAAGGTCCCCGGCAGCCGAGCCCTCGTCGAAGAAAAGGTCCCCGGCAGCCGAGCCCTCGTCGAAGAAAAGGTCCCCGGCAGCCGAGCCCTCGTCGAAGAAAAGGTCCCCGGCAGCCGAGCCCTCGTCGAAGAAAAGGTCCCCGGCAGCCGAGCCCTCGTCGAAGAAAAGGTCCCCGGCAGCCAAGCCCTCGTCGAAAATCTTTTCTTCGGCAGCCGAGCCCTCGTCGAAGAAAAGGTCCCCGGCAGCCGAGCCCTCGTCGAAGAAAAGGTCCCCGGCAGCCGAGCCCTCGTCGAAGAAAAGGTCCCCGGCAGCCGAGTCTTCTTCGAAGAAAAAGTCCCCGGCAGCCGAGCCCTCATCGAAATATTTTCTTCAGCAACCGAGCCCTCGTCGAAGAATAGGTCCCCGGCAGCCGAGCCCTCGTCGAAGAATAGGTGTCCGGCAGCCGAGCCCTCGTCGAAAATTTTGTCTTAGATAGATGAGCCTTCGTCGAAGAAAAGGTCCCCGGCAGCCGAGCCCTCGTCGAAGAAAAGGTCCCCGGCAGCCGAGCCCTCGTCGAAGAAAAGGTCCCCGGCAGCCGAGCCCTCGTCGAAGAAAAGGTCCCCGGCAGCAGAGCCCTCGTCGAAGAAAAGGTCCCCGGCAGCCGAGCCCTCGTCGAAGAAAAGGTCCCCGGCAGCCGAGCCCTCGTCGAAGAAAAGGTTCCCGGCAGCCGAGCCCTCGTCGAAGAAAAGGTCCCCGGCAGCCGAGCCCTCGTCGAAGAAAAGGTCCCCGGCAGCCGAGCCCTCGTCGAAGAAAAGGTCCCCGGCAGCCGAGCCCTTGTCGAAGAAAAGGTCCCCGGCAGCCGAGCCCTCGTCGAAAATCTTTTCTTCGGCAGCCGAGTCTTCTTCGAAGAAAAAGTCCCCGGCAGCCGAGCCCTCGTCGAAATATTTTCTTCAGCAACCGAGCCCTCGTCGAAGAAAAGGTCCCCGGCAGCCGAGCCCTCGTCGAAGAAAAGGTCCCCGGCAGCCGAGCCCTCGTCGAAGAAAAGGTCCCCGGCAGCCGAGCCCTCGTCGAAGAAAAGGTCCCCGGCAGCCGAGCCCTCGTCGAAGAAAAGGTCCCCGGCAGCCGAGCCCTCGTCGAAGAAAAGGTCCCCGGCAGCCGAGCCCTCGTCGAAAATCTTTTCTTCGGCAGCCGAGCCCTCGTCGAAGAAAAGGTCCCCGGCAGCCGAGCCCTCGTCGAAGAAAAGGTCCCCGGCAGCCGAGTCTTCTTCGAAGAAAAAGTCCCCGGCAGCCGAGCCCTCGTCGAAATATTTTCTTCAGCAACCGAGCCCTCGTCGAAGAAAAGGTACCCGGCAGCCGAGCACTTGTCGCAAATTTTGTCTTAGACAGCCGAGCCTTCATCGTAGAAAAGGTCCCCGGCAGCCGAGCACTCCTTGAAAATTTTGTCTTCGGCAGCCGAGCCCTCGTCGAAGAAAAGGTACCCGGCAGCCGAGCCCGCGACGAAGAAAAGGTACCCGGCAGCCGAGCCCTCGACGAAGTAAAGGTCCCCGGCAGCCGAGCCCTCGTCGAAGAAAAGGTGTCCGGCAGCCGAGCCCTCGTCGAAGAAAAGGTGTCCGGCAGCCGAGCCCTCGTCGAAGAAAAGGTGTCCGGCAGCCGAGCCCTCGTCGAAAATTTTGTCTTAGACAGAAGAGCCTTCGTCGAAGAAAAGGTCCCCGGCAGCCGAGCCCTCGTCGAAGAAAAGGTCCCCGGCAGCCGAGCCCTCGTCGAAGAAAAGGTCCCCGGCAGCCGAGCCCTCGTCGAAGAAAAGGTCCCCGGCAGCCGAGCCCTCGTCGAAGAAAAGGTCCCCGGCAGCCGAGCCCTCGTCGAAGAAAAGGTCCCCGGCAGCCGAGCCCTCGTCGAAGAAAAGGTCCCCGGCAGCCGAGCCCTCGTCGAAGAAAAGGTCCCCGGCAGCCGAGCCCTCGTCGAAAATCTTTTCTTCGGCAGCCGAGTCTTCTTCGAAGAAAAAGTCCCCGGCAGCCGAGCCCTCGTCGAAATATTTTCTTCAGCAACCGAGCCCTCGTCGAAGAATAGGTCCCCGGCAGCCGAGCCCTCGTCGAAGAATAGGTCCCCGGCAGCCGAGCCCTCGTCGAAGAAAAGGTGTCCGGCAGCCGAGCCCTCGTCGAAGAAAAGGTGTCCGGCAGCCGAGCCCTCGTCGAAGAAAAGGTCCCCGGCAGCCGAGCCCTCGTCGAAAATTTTGTCTTAGACAGAAGAGCCTTCGTCGAAGAAAAGGTCCCCGGCAGCCGAGCCCTCGTCGAAAATTTTGTCTTAGACAGAAGAGCCTTCGTCGAAGAAAAGGTCCCCGGCAGCCGAGCCCTCGTCGAAGAAAAGGTCCCCGGCAGCCGAGCCCTCGTCGAAGAAAAGGTCCCCGGCAGCCGAGCCCTCGTCGAAGAAAAGGTCCCCGGCAGCCGAGCCCTCGTCGAAGAAAAGGTCCCCGGCAGCCGAGCCCTCGTCGAAGAAAAGGTCCCCGGCAGCCGAGCCCTCGTCGAAGAAAAGGTCCCCGGCAGCCGAGCCCTCGTCGAAGAAAAGGTCCCCGGCAGCCGAGCCCTCGTCGAAGAAAAGGTCCCCGGCAGCCGAGCCCTCGTCGAAAATCTTTTCTTCGGCAGCCGAGTCTTCTTCGAAGAAAAAGTCCCCGGCAGCCGAGCCCTCGTCGAAATATTTTCTTCAGCAACCGAGCCCTCGTCGAAGAATAGGTCCCCGGCAGCCGAGCCCTCGTCGAAGAATAGGTGTCCGGCAGCCGAGCCCTCGTCGAAAATTTTGTCTTAGACAGATGAGCCTTCGTCGAAGAAAAGGTCCCCGGCAGCCGAGCCCTCGTCGAAGAAAAGGTCCCCGGCAGCCGAGCCCTCGTCGAAGAAAAGGTCCCCGGCAGCCGAGCCCTCGTCGAAGAAAAGGTCCCCGGCAGCCGAGCCCTCGTCGAAGAAAAGGTCCCCGGCAGCCGAGCCCTCGTCGAAGAAAAGGTCCCCGGCAGCCGAGCCCTCGTCGAAGAAAAGGTCCCCGGCAGCCGAGCCCTCGTCGAAAAAAAGGTCCCCGGCAGCCGAGCCCTCGTCGAAGAAAAGGTCCCCGGCAGCCGAGCCCTCGTCGAAGAAAAGGTCCCCGGCAGCCGAGCCCTCGTCGAAGAAAAGGTCCCCGGCAGCCGAGTCTTCTTCGAAGAAAAAGTCCCCGGCAGCCGAGCCCTCGTCGAAATATTTTCTTCAGCAACCGAGCCCTCGTCGAAGAATAGGTCCCCGGCAGCCGAGCCCTCGTCGAAGAATAGGTGTCCGGCAGCCGAGCCCTCGTCGAAAATTTTGTCTTAGACAGATGAGCCTTCGTCGAAGAAAAGGTCCCCGGCAGCCGAGCCCTCGTCGAAGAAAAGGTCCCCGGCAGCCGAGCCCTCGTCGAAGAAAAGGTCCCCGGCAGCCGAGCCCTCGTCGAAGAAAAGGTCCCCGGCAGCCGAGCCCTCGTCGAAGAAAAGGTCCCCGGCAGCCGAGCCCTCGTCGAAGAAAAGGTCCCCGGCAGCCGAGCCCTCGTCGAAGAAAAGGTCCCCGGCAGCCGAGCCCTCGTCGAAGAAAAGGTCCCCGGCAGCCGAGCCCTCGTCGAAGAAAAGGTCCCCGGCAGCCGAGTCTTCTTCGAAGAAAAAGTCCCCGGCAGCCGAGCCCTCGTCGAAATATTTTCTTCAGCAACCGAGCCCTCGTCGAAGAATAGGTCCCCGGCAGCCGAGCCCTCGTCGAAGAATAGGTGTCCGGCAGCCGAGCCCTCGTCGAAAATTTTGTCTTAGACAGATGAGCCTTCGTCGAAGAAAAGGTCCCCGGCAGCCGAGCCCTCGTCGAAGAAAAGGTCCCCGGCAGCCGAGCCCTCGTCGAAGAAAAGGTCCCCGGCAGCCGAGCCCTCGTCGAAGAAAAGGTCCCCGGCAGCCGAGCCCTCGTCGAAGAAAAGGTCCCCGGCAGCCGAGCCCTCGTCGAAGAAAAGGTCCCCGGCAGCCGAGCCCTCGTCGAAGAAAAGGTCCCCGGCAGCCGAGCCCTCGTCGAAGAAAAGGTCCCCGGCAGCCGAGCCCTCGTCGAAGAAAAGGTCCCCGGCAGCCGAGCCCTCGTCGAAGAAAAGGTCCCCGGCAGCCGAGCCCTCGTCGAAGAAAAGGTCCCCGGCAGCCGAGCCCTCGTCGAAAATCTTTTCTTCGGCAGCCGAGCCCTCGTCGAAATATTTTCTTCAGCAACCGAGCCCTCGTCGAAGAAAAGGTCCCCGGCAGCCGAGCCCTCGTCGAAGAAAAGGTCCCCGGCAGCCGAGCCCTCGTCGAAGAAAAGGTCCCCGGCAGCCGAGCCCCTCGTCGAAGAAAAGGTCCCCGGCAGCCGAGCCCTCGTCGAAGAAAAGGTCCCCGGCAGCCGAGCCCTCGTCGAAGAAAAGGTCCCCGGCAGCCGAGCCCTCGTCGAAGAAAAGGTCCCCGGCAGCCGAGCCCTCGTCGAAGAAAAGGTCCCCGGCAGCCGAGCCCTCGTCGAAGAAAAGGTCCCCGGCAGCCGAGCCCTCGTCGAAGAAAAGGTCCCCGGCAGCCGAGCCCTCGTCGAAGAAAAGGTCCCCGGCAGCCGAGCCCTCGTCGAAAATCTTTTCTTCGGCAGCCGAGCCCTCGTCGAAATATTTTCTTCAGCAACCGAGCCCTCGTCGAAGAAAAGGTCCCCGGCAGCCGAGCCCTCGTCGAAGAAAAGGTCCCCGGCAGCCGAGCCCTCGTCGAAGAAAAGGTCCCCGGCAGCCGAGCCCTCGTCGAAGAAAAGGTCCCCGGCAGCCGAGCCCTCGTCGAAGAAAAGGTCCCCGGCAGCCGAGCCCTCGTCGAAGAAAAGGTCCCCGGCAGCCGAGCCCTCGTCGAAGAAAAGGTCCCCGGCAGCCGAGCCCTCGTCGAAAATCTTTTCTTCGGCAGCCGAGCCCTCGTCGAAATATTTTCTTCAGCAACCGAGCCCTCGTCGAAGAAAAGGTCCCCGGCAGCCGAGCCCTCGTCGAAGAAAAGGTCCCCGGCAGCCGAGTCTTCTTCGAAGAAAAAGTCCCCGGCAGCCGAGCCCTCATCGAAATATTTTCTTCAGCAACCGAGCCCTCGTCGAAGAATAGGTCCCCGGCAGCCGAGCCCTCGTCGAAGAATAGGTGTCCGGCAGCCGAGCCCTCGTCGAAAATTTTGTCTTAGACAGATGAGCCTTCGTCGAAGAAAAGGTCCCCGGCAGCCGAGCCCTCGTCGAAGAAAAGGTCCCCGGCAGCCGAGCCCTCGTCGAAGAAAAGGTCCCCGGCAGCCGAGCCCTCGTCGAAGAAAAGGTCCCCGGCAGCCGAGCCCTCGTCGAAGAAAAGGTCCCCGGCAGCCGAGCCCTCGTCGAAGAAAAGGTCCCCAGCAGCCGAGCCCTCGTCGAAGAAAAGGTCCCCGGCAGCCGAGCCCTCGTCGAAAATCTTTTCTTCGGCAGCCGAGTCTTCTTCGAAGAAAAAGTCCCCGGCAGCCGAGCCCTCGTCGAAATATTTTCTTCAGCAACCGAGCCCTCGTCGAAGAAAAGGTCCCCGGCAGCCGAGCCCTCGTCGAAGAAAAGGTCCCCGGCAGCCGAGCCCTCGTCGAAGAAAAGGTCCCCGGCAGCCGAGCCCTCGTCGAAGAAAAGGTCCCCGGCAGCCGAGCCCTCGTCGAAAATCTTTTCTTCGGCAGCCGAGTCTTCTTCGAAGAAAAAGTCCCCGGCAGCCGAGCCCTCGTCGAAATATTTTCTTCAGCAACCGAGCCCTCGTCGAAGAATAGGTCCCCGGCAGCCGAGCCCTCGTCGAAGAATAGGTCCCCGGCAGCCGAGCCCTCGTCGAAAATTTTGTCTTAGACAGATGAGCCTTCGTCGAAGAAAAGGTCCCCGGCAGCCGAGCCCTCGTCGAAGAAAAGGTCCCCGGCAGCCGAGCCCTCGTCGAAGAAAAGGTCCCCGGCAGCCGAGCCCTCGTCGAAAATCTTTTCTTCGGCAGCCGAGTCTTCTTCGAAGAAAAAGTCCCCCGGCAGCCGAGCCCTCGTCGAAATATTTTCTTCAGCAACCGAGCCCTCGTCGAAGAATAGGTCCCCGGCAGCCGAGCCCTCGTCGAAGAAAAGGTCCCCGGCAGCCGAGCCCTCGTCGAAGAAAAGGTCCCCGGCAGCCGAGCCCTCGTCGAAGAAAAGGTCCCCGGCAGCCGAGCCCTCGTCGAAGAAAAGGTCCCCGGCAGCCGAGCCCTCGTCGAAGAAAAGGTCCCCGGCAGCCGAGCCCTCGTCGAAGAAAAGGTCCCCGGCAGCCGAGCCCTCGTCGAAGAAAAGGTCCCCGGCAGCCGAGCCCTCGTCGAAAATCTTTTCTTCGGCAGCCGAGTCTTCTTCGAAGAAAAAGTCCCCGGCAGCCGAGCCCTCGTCGAAATATTTTCTTCAGCAACCGAGCCCTCGTCGAAGAAAAGGTCCCCGGCAGCCGAGCCCTCGTCGAAGAAAAGGTCCCCGGCAGCCGAGCCCTCGTCGAAGAAAAGGTCCCCGGCAGCCGAGCCCTCGTCGAAGAAAAGGTCCCCGGCAGCCGAGCCCTCGTCGAAGAAAAGGTCCCCGGCAGCCGAGCCCTCGTCGAAGAAAAGGTCCCCGGCAGCCGAGCCCTCGTCGAAGAAAAGGTCCCCGGCAGCCGAGCCCTCGTCGAAGAAAAGGTCCCCGGCAGCCGAGCCCTCGTCGAAAATCTTTTCTTCGGCAGCCGAGTCTTCTTCGAAGAAAAGGTCCCCGGCAGCCGAGCCCTCGTCGAAATATTTTCTTCAGCAACCGAGCCCTCGTCGAAGAAAAGGTCCCCGGCAGCCGAGCCCTCGTCGAAGAAAAGGTCCCCGGCAGCCGAGCCCTCGTCGAAAATCTTTTCTTCGGCAGCCGAGTCTTCTTCGAAGAAAAAGTCCCCGGCAGATGAGCCCTCGTCGAAAAATTTTCTTCAGCAGCCGAGCCCTCGTCGAAGAAAAGGTACCCGGCAGCCGAGCACTTGTCGCAAATTTTGTCTTAGACAGCCGAGCCTTCATCGTAGAAAAGGTCCCCGGCAGCCGAGCACTCCTTGAAAATTTTTTCTTCGGCAGCCGAGCCCTCGTCGAAGAAAAGGTACCCGGCAGCCGAGCCCGCGACGAAGAAAAGGTACCCGGCAGCCGAGCCCTCGACGAAGTAAAGGTCCCCGGCAGCCGAGCCCTCGTCGAAGAAAAGGTCCCCGGCAGCCGAGCCCTCGTCGAAGAAAAAGTCCCCGGCAGCCGAGCCCTCGTCGAAGAAAAGGTGTCCGGCAGCCGAGCCCTCGTCGAAAATTTTGTCTTAGACAGCCGAGCCCTCGTCGAAGAAAAGGTCCCCGGCAGCCGAGCCCTCGTCGAAGAAAAGGTCCCCGGCAGCCGAGCCCTCGTCGAAAATCTTTTCTTCGGCAGCCGAGTCTTCTTCGAAGAAAAAGTCCCCGGCAGATGAGCCCTCGTCGAAAAATTTTCTTCAGCAGCCGAGCCCTCGTCGAAGAAAAGGTACCCGGCAGCCGAGCACTTGTCGCAAATTTTGTCTTAGACAGCCGAGCCTTCATCGTAGAAAAGGTCCCCGGCAGCCGAGCACTCCTTGAAAATTTTTTCTTCGGCAGCCGAGCCCTCGTCGAAGAAAAGGTACCCGGCAGCCGAGCCCGCGACGAAGAAAAGGTACCCGGCCGCCGAGCCCTCGACGAAGTAAAGGTCCCCGGCAGCCGAGCCCTCGTCGAAGAAAAGGTCCCCGGCAGCCGAGCCCTCGTCGAAGAAAAAGTCCCCGGCAGCCGAGCCCTCGTCGAAGAAAAGTTGTCCGGCAGCCGAGCCCTCGTCGAAAATTTTGTCTTAGACAGCCGAGCCCTCGTCGAAGAAAAGGTCCCCGGCAGCCGAGCCCTCGTCGAAGAAAAGGTCCCCGGCAGCCGAGCCCTCGTCGAAGAAAAGGTCCCCGGCAGCCGAGCCCTCGTCGAAGAAAAGGTCCCCGGCAGCCGAGCCCTCGTCGAAGAAAAGGTCCCCGGCAGCCGAGCCCTCGTCGAAGAAAAGGTCCCCGGCAGCCGAGCCCTCGTCGAAGAAAAGGTCCCCCGGCAGCCGAGCCCTCGTCGAAGAAAAGGTCCCCGGCAGCCGAGCCCTCGTCGAAGAAAAGGTCCCCGGCAGCCGAGCCCTCGTCGAAGAAAAGGTCCCCGGCAGCCGAGCCCTCGTCGAAGAAAAGGTCCCCGGCAGCCGAAGCCCTCGTCGAAGAAAAGGTCCCCGGCATGCCGAGCCCTCGTCGAAGAAAAGGTCCCCGGCAGCCGAGCCCTCGTCGAGAAAAGGTCCCCGGCAGCCGAGCCCTCGTCGAAGAAAAGGTCCCCGGCAGCCGAGCCCTCGTCGAAGAAAAGGTCCCCGGCAGCCGAGCCCTCGTCGAAGAAAAGGTCCCCGGCAGCCGAGCCCTCGTCGAAGAAAAGGTCCCCGGCAGCCGAGCCCTCGTCGAAGAAAAGGTCCCCGGCAGCCGAGCCCTCGTCGAAGAAAAGGTCCCCGGCAGCCGAGCCCTCGTCGAAGAAAAGGTCCCCGGCAGCCGAGCCCTCGTCGAAATATTTTCTTCAGCAACCGAGCCCTCGTCGAAGAAAAGGTCCCCGGCAGCCGAGCCCTCGTCGAAGAAAAGGTCCCCGGCAGCCGAGCCCTCGTCGAAGAAAAGGTCCCCGGCAGCCGAGCCCTCGTCGAAGAAAAGGTCCCCGGCAGCCGAGCCCTCGTCGAAGAAAAGGTCCCCGGCAGCCGAGCCCTCGTCGAAAATCTTTTCTTCGGCAGCCGAGACTTCTTCGAAGAAAAAGCCCCGGCAGATGAGCCCTCGTCGAAAAATTTTCTTCAGCAGCCGAGCCCTCGTCGAAGAAAAGGTACCCGGCAGCCGAGCACTTGTCGCAAATTTTGTCTTAGACAGCCGAGCCTTCATCGAAGAAAAGGTCCCCGGCAGCCGAGCACTCCTTGAAAATTTTTTCTTCGGCAGCCTAGCCCTCGTCGAAGAAAAGGTACCCGGCAGCCGAGCCCGCGACGAAGAAAAGGTACCCGGCAGCCGAGCCCGCGACGAAGAAAAGGTACCCGGCAGCCGAGCCCTCGACGAAGTAAAGGTCCCCGGCAGTCGAGCCCTCGTCGAAGAAAAGGTGTCCGGCAGCCGAGCCCTCGTCGAAGAAAAGGTGTCCGGCAGCCGAGCCCTCGTCGAAGAAAAGGTGTCCGGCAGCCGAGCCCTCGTCGAAAATTTTGTCTTAGACAGACGAGCCTTCGTCGAAGAAAAGGTCCCCGGCAGCCGAGCCCTCGTCGAAGAAAAGGTCCCCGGCAGCCGAGCCCTCGTCGAAGAAAAGGTCCCCGGCAGCCGAGCCCTCGTCGAAGAAAAGGTCCCCGGCAGCCGAGCCCTCGTCGAAGAAAAGGTCCCCGGCAGCCGAGCCCTCGTCGAAAATCTTTTCTTCGGCAGCCGAGTCTTCTTCGAAGAAAAAGTCCCCGGCAGCCGAGCCCTCGTCGAAATATTTTCTTCAGCAACCGAGCCCTCGTCGAAGAATAGGTCCCCGGCAGCCGAGCCCTCGTCGAAGAATAGGTCCCCGGCAGCCGAGCCCTCGTCGAAGAATAGGTCCCCGGCAGCCGAGCCCTCGTCGAAGAATAGGTGTCCGGCAGCCGAGCCCTCGTCGAAAATTTTGTCTTAGACAGATGAGCCCTCGTCGAAGAAAAGGTCCCCGGCAGCCGAGCCCTCGTCGAAGAAAAGGTCCCCGGCAGCCGAGCCCTCGTCGAAGAAAAGGTCCCCGGCAGCCGAGCCCTCGTCGAAGAAAAGGTCCCCGGCAGCCGAGCCCTCGTCGAAGAAAAGGTCCCCGGCAGCCGAGCCCTCGTCGAAGAAAAGGTCCCCGGCAGCCGAGCCCTCGTCGAAGAAAAGGTCCCCGGCAGCCGAGCCCTCGTCGAAGAAAAGGTCCCCGGCAGCCGAGCCCTCGTCGAAGAAAAGGTCCCCGGCAGCCGAGCCCTCGTCGAAGAAAAGGTCCCCGGCAGCCGAGCCCTCGTCGAAAATCTTTTCTTCGGCAGCCGAGCCCTCGTCGAAAATCTTTTCTTCGGCAGCCGAGCCCTCGTCGAAAATCTTTTCTTCGGCAGCCGAGCCCTCGTCGAAGAAAAGGTCCCCGGCAGCCGAGCCCTCGTCGAAGAAAAGGTCCCCGGCAGCCGAGCCCTCGTCGAAGAAAAGGTCCCCGGCAGCCGAGCCCTCGTCGAAGAAAAGGTCCCCGGCAGCCGAGCCCTCGTCGAAGAAAAGGTCCCCGGCAGCCGAGCCCTCGTCGAAGAAAAGGTCCCCGGCAGCCGAGCCCTCGTCGAAGAAAAGGTCCCCGGCAGCCGAGCCCTCGTCGAAGAAAAGGTCCCCGGCAGCCGAGCCCTCGTCGAAAAATTTTCTTCAGCAACCGAGCCCTCGTCGAAGAAAAGGTCCCCGGCAGCCGAGCCCTCGTCGAAAAATTTTCTTCAGCAACCGAGCCCTCGTCGAAGAAAAGGTCCCCGGCAGCCGAGCCCTCGTCGAAGAAAAGGTCCCCGGCAGCCGAGCCCTCGTCGAAGAAAAGGTCCCCGGCAGCCGAGCCCTCGTCGAAGAAAAGGTCCCCGGCAGCCGAGCCCTCGTCGAAGAAAAGGTCCCCGGCAGCCGAGCCCTCGTCGAAGAAAAGGTCCCCGGCAGCCGAGCCCTCGTCGAAGAAAAGGTCCCCGGCAGCCGAGCCCTCGTCGAAGAAAAGGTCCCCGGCAGCCGAGCCCTCGTCGAAGAAAAGGTCCCCGGCAGCCGAGCCCTCGTCGAAGAAAAGGTCCCCGGCAGCCGAGCCCTCGTCGAAAATCTTTTCTTCGGCAGCCGAGTCTTCTTCGAAAAAAAAGTCCCCGGCAGCCGAGCCCTCGTCGAAAAATTTTCTTCAGCAACCGAGCCCTCGTCGAAGAAAAGGTCCCCGGCAGCCGAGCCCTCGTCGAAGAAAAGGTCCCCGGCAGCCGAGCCCCTCGTCGAAGAAAAGGTCCCCGGCAGCCGAGCCCTCGTCAAAAATCTTTTCTTTGGCAGCCGAGTCTTCTTCGAAGAAAAAGTCCCCGGCAGCCGAGCCCTCGTCGAAAAATTTTCTTCAGCAACCGAGCCCTCGTCGAAGAAAAGGTCCCCGGCAGCCGAGCCCTCGTCGAAGAAAAGGTCCCCGGCAGCCGAGCCCTCGTCGAAGAAAAGGTCCCCGGCAGCCGTGCCCTCGTCGAAGAAAAGGTCCCCGGCAGCCGAGCCCTCGTCAAAAATCTTTTCTTCGGCAGCCGAGTCTTCTTCGAAGAAAAAGTCCCCGGCAGCCGAGCCCTCGTCGAAAAATTTTCTTCAGCAACCGAGCCCTCGTCGAAGAAAAGGTCCCCG
The DNA here is from genome assembly GCF_026419915.1 of Harpia harpyja. Taxonomy (NCBI): domain Eukaryota; kingdom Metazoa; phylum Chordata; class Aves; order Accipitriformes; family Accipitridae; genus Harpia; species Harpia harpyja. Next base: position 5,633 of record NW_026293250.1, on the reverse strand, counting down.
GCAGCCGAGCCCTCGTCGAAGAAAAGGTCCCCGGCAGCCGAGCCCTCGTCGAAGAAAAGGTCCCCGGCAGCCGAGCCCTCGTCGAAAATTTTGTCTTAGACAGATGAGCCCTCGTCGAAGAAAAGGTCCCCGGCAGCCGAGCCCTCGTCGAAGAAAAGGTCCCCGGCAGCCGAGCCCTCGTCGAAGAAAAGGTCCCCGGCAGCCGAGCCCTCGTCGAAGAAAAGGTCCCCGGCAGCCGAGCCCTCGTCGAAGAAAAGGTCCCCGGCAGCCGAGCCCTCGTCGAAGAAAAGGTCCCCGGCAGCCGAGCCCTCGTCGAAGAAAAGGTCCCCGGCAGCCGAGCCCTCGTCGAAGAAAAGGTCCCCGGCAGCCGAGCCCTCGTCGAAGAAAAGGTCCCCGGCAGCCGAGCCCTCGTCGAAGAAAAGGTCCCCGGCAGCCGAGCCCTCGTCAAAAATCTTTTCTTTGGCAGCCGAGTCTTCTTCGAAGAAAAAGTCCCCGGCAGCCGAGCCCTCGTCGAAAAATTTTCTTCAGCAACCGAGCCCTCGTCGAAGAAAAGGTCCCCGGCAGCCGAGCCCTCGTCGAAGAAAAGGTCCCCGGCAGCCGAGCCCTCGTCGAAGAAAAGGTCCCCGGCAGCCGTGCCCTCGTCGAAGAAAAGGTCCCCGGCAGCCGAGCCCTCGTCAAAAATCTTTTCTTCGGCAGCCGAGTCTTCTTCGAAGAAAAAGTCCCCGGCAGCCGAGCCCTCGTCGAAAAATTTTCTTCAGCAACCGAGCCCTCGTCGAAGAAAAGGTCCCCGGCAGCCGAGCCCTCGTCGAAGAAAAGGTCCCCGGCAGCCGAGCCCTCGTCGAAGAAAAGGTCCCCGGCAGCCGAGCCCTCGTCGAAAATTTTGTCTTAGACAGATGAGCCCTCGTCGAAGAAAAGGTCCCCGGCAGCCGAGCCCTCGTCGAAGAAAAGGTCCCCGGCAGCCGAGCCCTCGTCGAAGAAAAGGTCCCCGGCAGCCGTGCCCTCGTCGAAGAAAAGGTCCCCGGCAGCCGAGCCCTCGTCAAAAATCTTTTCTTCGGCAGCCGAGTCTTCTTCGAAGAAAAAGTCCCCGGCAGCCGAGCCCTCGTCGAAAAATTTTCTTCAGCAACCGAGCCCTCGTCGAAGAAAAGGTCCCCGGCAGCCGAGCCCTCGTCGAAGAAAAGGTCCCCGGCAGCCGAGCCCTCGTCGAAGAAAAGGTCCCCGGCAGCCGAGCCCTCGTCGAAGAAAAGGTCCCCGGCAGCCGAGCCCTCGTCGAAAATCTTTTCTTCGGCAGCCGAGTCTTCTTCGAAGAAAAAGTCCCCGGCAGCCGAGCCCTCGTCGAAGAAAAGGTCCCCGGCAGCCGAGCCCTCGTCGAAGAAAAGGTCCCCGGCAGCCGAGCCCTCGTCGAAGAAAAGGTCCCCGGCAGCCGAGCCCTCGTCGAAAATCTTTTCTTCGGCAGCCGAGCCTTCTTCGAAGAAAAGGTCCCCGGCAGCCGAGCCCTCGTCGAAGAAAAGGTCCCCGGCAGCCGAGCCCTCGTCGAAGAAAAGGTCCCCGGCAGCCGAGCCCTCGTCGAAGAAAAGGTCCCCGGCAGCCGAGCCCTCGTCGAAGAAAAGGTCCCCGGCAGCCGAGCCCTCGTCGAAGAAAAGGTCCCCGGCAGCCGAGCCCTCGTCGAAGAAAAGGTCCCCGGCAGCCGAGCCCTCGTCGAAGAAAAGGTCCCCGGCAGCCGAGCCCTCGTCGAAGAAAAGGTCCCCGGCAGCCGAGCCCTCGTCGAAGAAAAGGTCCCCGGCAGCCGAGCCCTCGTCGAAGAAAAGGTCCCCGGCAGCCGAGCCCTCGTCGAAAATCTTTTCTTCGGCAGCCGAGTCTTCTTCGAAGAAAAAGTCCCCGGCAGCCGAGCCCTCGTCGAAATATTTTCTTCGGCAACCGAGCCCTCGTCGAAGAAAAGGTCCCCGGCAGCCGAGCCCTCGTCGAAGAAAAGGTCCCCGGCAGCCGAGCCCTCGTCGAAGAAAAGGTCCCCGGCAGCCGAGCCCTCGTCGAAAATCTTTTCTTCGGCAGCCGAGTCTTCTTCGAAGAAAAAGTCCCCGGCAGCCGAGCCCTCGTCGAAATATTTTCTTCAGCAACCGAGCCCTCGTCGAAGAAAAGGTCCCCGGCAGCCGAGCCCTCGTCGAAGAAAAGGTCCCCGGCAGCCGAGCCCTCGTCGAAGAAAAGGTCCCCGGCAGCCGAGCCCTCGTCGAAGAAAAGGTCCCCGGCAGCCGAGCCCTCGTCGAAGAAAAGGTCCCCGGCAGCCGAGCCCTCATCGAAGAAAAGGTCCCCGGCAGCCGAGCCCTCGTCGAAGAAAAGGTCCCCGGCAGCCGAGCCCTCGTCGAAGAAAAGGTCCCCGGCAGCCGAGCCCTCGTCGAAGAAAAGGTCCCCGGCAGCCGAGCCCTCGTCGAAGAAAAGGTCCCCGGCAGCCGAGCCCTCGTCGAAGAAAAGGTCCCCGGCAGCCGAGCCCTCGTCGAAGAAAAGGTCCCCGGCAGCCGAGCCCTCGTCGAAGAAAAGGTCCCCGGCAGCCGAGCCCTCGTCGAAGAAAAGGTCCCCGGCAGCCGAGCCCTCGTCGAAGAAAAGGTCCCCGGCAGCCGAGCCCTCGTCGAAGAAAAGGTCCCCGGCAGCCGAGCCCTCGTCGAAGAAAAGGTCCCCGGCAGCCGAGCCCTCGTCGAAGAAAAGGTCCCCGGCAGCCGAGCCCTCGTCGAAGAAAAGGTCCCCGGCAGCCGAGCCCTCGTCGAAGAAAAGGTCCCCGGCAGCCGAGCCCTCGTCGAAGAAAAGGTCCCCGGCAGCCGAGCCCTCGTCGAAGAAAAGGTCCCCGGCAGCCGAGCCCTCGTCGAAGAAAAGGTCCCCGGCAGCCGAGCCCTCGTCGAAGAAAAGGTCCCCGGCAGCCGAGCCCTCGTCGAAATATTTTCTTCAGCAACCGAGCCCTCGTCGAAGAAAAGGTCCCCGGCAGCCGAGCCCTCGTCGAAGAAAAGGTCCCCGGCAGCCGAGCCCTCGTCGAAGAAAAGGTCCCCGGCAGCCCGAGCCCTCGTCGAAGAAAAGGTCCCCGGCAGCCGAGCCCTCGTCGAAGAAAAGGTCCCCGGCAGCCGAGCCCTCGTCGAAAATCTTTTCTTCGGCAGCCGAGACTTCTTCGAAGAAAAAGTCCCCGGCAGATGAGCCCCTCGTCGAAAAATTTTCTTCAGCAGCCGAGCCCTCGTCGAAGAAAAGGTACCCGGCAGCCGAGCACTTGTCGCAAATTTTGTCTTAGACAGCCGAGCCTTCATCGAAGAAAAGGTCCCCGGCAGCCGAGCACTCCTTGAAAATTTTTTCTTCGGCAGCCGAGCCCTCGTCGAAGAAAAGGTACCCGGCAGCCGAGCCCGCGACGAAGAATAGGTACCCGGCAGCCGAGCCCGCGACGAAGAAAAGGTACCCGGCAGCCGAGCCCTCGACGAAGTAAAGGTCCCCGGCAGTCGAGCCCTCGTCGAAGAAAAGGTGTCCGGCAGCCGAGCCCTCGTCGAAGAAAAGGTGTCCGGCAGCCGAGCCCTCGTCGAAGAAAAGGTGTCCGGCAGCCGAGCCCTCGTCGAAAATTTTGTCTTAGACAGACGAGCCTTCGTCGAAGGAAAAGGTCCCCGGCAGCCGAGCCCTCGTCGAAGAAAAGGTCCCCGGCAGCCGAGCCCTCGTCGAAGAAAAGGTCCCCGGCAGCCGAGCCCTCGTCGAAGAAAAGGTCCCCGGCAGCCGAGCCCTCGTCGAAGAAAAGGTCCCCGGCAGCCGAGCCCTCGTCGAAAATCTTTTCTTCGGCAGCCGAGTCTTCTTCGAAGAAAAAGTCCCCGGCAGCCGAGCCCTCGTCGAAATATTTTCTTCAGCAACCGAGCCCTCGTCGAAGAATAGGTCCCCGGCAGCCGAGCCCTCGTCGAAGAATAGGTCCCCGGCAGCCGAGCCCTCGTCGAAGAATAGGTCCCCGGCAGCCGAGCCCTCGTCGAAGAATAGGTGTCGGCAGCCGAGCCCTCGTCGAAAATTTTGTCTTAGACAGATGAGCCCTCGTCGAAGAAAAGGTCCCCGGCAGCCGAGCCCTCGTCGAAGAAAAGGTCCCCGGCAGCCGAGCCCTCGTCGAAGAAAAGGTCCCCGGCAGCCGAGCCCTCGTCGAAGAAAAGGTCCCCGGCAGCCGAGCCCTCGTCGAAGAAAAGGTCCCCGGCAGCCGAGCCCTCGTCGAAGAAAAGGTCCCCGGCAGCCGAGCCCTCGTCGAAGAAAAGGTCCCCGGCAGCCGAGCCCTCGTCGAAGAAAAGGTCCCCGGCAGCCGAGCCCTCAGTCGAAGAAAAGGTCCCCGGCAGCCGAGCCCTCGTCGAAGAAAAGGTCCCCGGCAGCCGAGCCCTCGTCGAAGAAAAGTCTCCGGCAGCCGAGCCCTCGTCGAAAATCTTTTCTTCGGCAGCCGAGCCCTCGTCGAAAATCTTTTCTTCGGCAGCCGAGCCCTCGTCGAAGAATCTATTCTTCCGGCAGCCGAGCCCTCGTCGAAGGAAAAGGTCCCCGGCAGCCGAGCCCTCGTCGAAGAAAAGGTCCCCGGCAGCCGAGCCCTCGTCGAAGAAAAGGTCCCCCGGCAGCCGAGCCCTCGTCGAGAAGAAAAGGTCCCCCGGCAGCCGAGCCCTCGTCGAAGAAAAGGTCCCCGGCAGCCGAGCCCTCGTCGAAGAAAGGTCCCCGGCAGCCGAGCCCTCGTCGAAGAAAAGGTCCCCGGCAGCCGAGCCCTCGTCGAAGAAAAGGTCCCCGGCAGCCGAGCCCTCGTCGAAGAAAAGGTCCCCGGCAGCCGAGCCCTCGTCGAAGAAAAGGTCCCCGGCAGCCGAGCCCTCGTCGAAGAAAAGGTCCCCGGCAGCCCGAGCCCTCGTCGAAGAAAAGGTCCCCGGGCAGCCGAGCCCTCGTCGAAATCTTTTCTTCGGCAGCTGAGTCTTCTTCGAAGGAAAAAGTCCCCGGCAGCCCAGCCCTCGTCGAAAAATTTTTTCTTCGGCAGCCGAGCCCTCGTCGAAGAAAAGGTCCCCGGCAGCCGAGCCCTCGTCGAAAATCTTTTCTTCGGCAGCTGAGGTCTTCTTCGAAGAAAAAGTCCCCGGCAGCCGAGCCCTCGTCGAAAAATTTTTTCTTCGGCAGCCGAGCCCTCGTCGAAGAAAAGGTCCCCGGCAGCCGAGCCCTCGTCGAAGAAAAGGTCCCCGGCAGCCAAGCCCTCGTCGAAGAAAAGGTCCCCGGCAGCCGAGCCCTCGTCGAAAATCTTTTCTTCGGCAGCTGAGTCTTCTTCGAAGAAAAAGTCCCCGGCAGCCGAGCCCTCGTCGAAAAATTTTTTCTTCGGCAGCCGAGACCCTCGTCGAAAAATTTTTTCTTCGGCAGCCGAGCCCTCGTCGAAGAAAAGGTCCCCGGCAGCCGAGCCCTCGTCGAAGAAAAGGTCCCCGGCAGCCGAGCCCTCGTCGAAGAAAAGGTCCCCGGCAGCCGAGCCCTCGTCGAAGGAAAAGGTCCCCGGCAGCCGAGCCCTCGTCGAAAATCTTTTCTTCGGCAGCTGAGTCTTCTTCGAAGAAAAAGTCCCCGGCAGCCGAGCCCTCGTCGAAAAATTTTTTCTTCGGCAGCCGAGCCCTCGTCGAAAAATTTTTTCTTCGGCAGCCGAGCCC